>NC_060276.1:15067664-15292883 GCF_021613505.1 Equus quagga
ATGGGGTGGGCAGGACAGGTTTGTCTGGCTGGAGCAAAAGAGGCGCCTCCTTCGCCCAGAGGCCCCTCCTCCGTGTGGCAAACAAGTCTTTTACTCGTTTCTTTAGGGTTTTTCTAGGATAGGCGGAGGCTCTGCTTCGTTTGGGTAGCCTAAGTTCCTATCACAGGGTTTGGTGTCTAGTGCGTACTGAATGAGTGAGTGAGTGAGTGAATGAATGAACGAACGATGGGTGGAAGAACCAAACGTCTTTTCGAAGCTTGATCCCCTTCCTTTTATTTCTCCGGTGCTGCCTTCAGGCTGGAGACGGACTCTGGAAAGGGAGGAAGGGCAGCAGTTGCCCCCCTCTCATACTCCATGATTCAGAGATGCTCAAGCTCCAACCCTGAGACTTAAATGTGAACATCGATGTGTAAACACCAGCTTTACGGGCCGACTTGGTTTTTTGTTTTTTTTTTTTGTCTTTTACAAAGACACGGAATGCTTTTTCCTCTAAACAGAACTTTTCCCCCGGGAATTATACATAGTGCTGAAAATGAAGAGGTCTGTTTTTTAATTGGGCAGGCATTTCTTGGGTTCCTACTAAGTACCAGGCGCTGTACTAGGCTCTGGCGACCCAGCAGTCCACAAGACAGGCACAGCTCGGGGGTCACACACACAAGTTGTCTGGGAAATGAGAAGACAGAAGAAGAACTGGATGCTGGAGAACAGCGATTCTCAAACTTTTTGGTCTTGGGACCCCTTGACACTCAAAAATTATTGAAGACCTTCAAGAGCTTTTGTTTATGTGGATTATTCTTATCAATATTTGTCACACTAAAATTAAGACAGCTATTTAAAAGTATATTAATTCCTTTAAAACTAACAATAATAAATCCATTATGTGTAAACAAATTTCATAACCCAGACTTGAGGGTGGGGAAAAGCTTCCCAGAAGAAATTATTTTTACTGTTCTAGTGACGTTTGCTTCTAAACATAGCGGTTGAGTATGGGTTCTAGAAAATCCTAACTCCCCAAATACTAGCTGTGTGAATAGAGTAACAACGATTTTTAAATAGTAGGTTGAGTTTGGGGGTTGGTTTTTTTCAGTTACATTTCGTTTTCATGAAGTTCTTGTTCTGCTGGGGACTTGGACAACTGACCTTGCGTGCGTTTTTATAATATAGATAACATCAGTTTTATTTGGTTCATTTAACCATTGCTAAATATTTCTTGTTGGTTCCAAAAATAACATACAGCTGTTTTCAGCCATGTGTTATTGGGCTCCCATTTTGTTCCTGAGTGAGTTCACAGCTTAGGTGATAATGTGCTACACAGCCCTATTGCGCACGACACTCAGAATGCCTGCTGGATCTGTGGGCCCCTCTGAGCAGGTCGCCAAAAAGATTCCCTAAGCCTAGGTCCCATGTGACCCAGCCACCCTGACCCAAAGTCTGTCCAGAGGCCTGTGAGGGGACCTGGCAGGGTAGCCGTGCATTCTAGACTAAATTGGACTAATGGAGCCAATAAGAGCCTCTCCCAGGCAGAGGAATGAGTATGGAACAGACATGGTCAGGGCAGCACAGAAGCAGGGAGGCCCACACAGGGAAGGTAATAAGCAGAACAGGCCTGCGGTAGAGGGGTGCCCCAGGGCTGAGAGGAAAAGCTGAGGCAGTGAGAGGCTCACTGAGGCGCCATCATAGTGGAGCAGTGGAATTGGGAGCTCAGCACACTTGTAGCTACAATGGCCTTCTCTTTGGCCATGAGACCTGACAGGTTTGTTTTTTTTTTTTTTTTACGATGCTATTGTCTCTATGAGGCCTGGTTCCTATTTGTTGTTGTTTCCCTGTGTATTCATAGAATTAACTCCCTAGTGACTGAGGAAATCTGGAAGCATCTCTGTCTTTGTAACCCGTGTTTTTCAAGCTTTTTTGCAAGTTACAGAAACACTCAAGGTAACAAGCGAAAAGGAGGGACCTTTATTTTTATAAAGATAGGAGTAGCTCCTGAAACTCCAGGCTAGAACGTAGATGGGCCGCACGAAGGCCACTGGACCCAGAAGGTGAACCTGTCCCAGAACCGAGACAGCCGGCTTCTCTGTGGATCTCCTCTTCATTCTTCTCTCTTTGACCTCTGTAAGGGGTGATCTGTGCTGTACTCCTGGCCTAATAGGCCGAGGCCTTCTTAGTGGATAAAAATACAGTAACCTACAAAAGCAGAGATTGCATGGCCAGAGAAGTCACCTACCTGGCCTAGGAACTCTGTCTGGAAAACTACTAAACTATACCAAACTAGATTTTTTTATTTTTAATGACCCATTCGTGCTCACTCTGGGAATTTTCCTATCCTCACTTCCTGTAATCTCAAGACTTAGTGGAAATAAAAGTAATTCTGTTTGACAACAAGATTGATGGATCCCTGACTTAAGATGGTTATAACTGCAGAAATTCTTTAAACCTAAATTTGCTATTTTCAGTAGGTATGGCCGTGTTAAATGTTTTGTAGTGCTTTCAACTTCAATGACAAAGGCTTGCCCATCAGACGTTATGGTTGTACCTAAGTTTGTGGCTTTGTTTTCCTGCTTTGTAGCTTATTATTATGGTCCATTATTCTAAGCCTTGGGTCAGGGCAGACCCTGAGCAAAATTGAGAAGTATACAAAATTTGTTTTTCATGTGTCCCACCTCTCCAGCCATGTAGGACCTTCTCCAAAGAAATGAAACCTTCCAGAGTAACATTTCTGGCACCACAATAGACAGGGTGAAAGAAAGCGTGAATATTGGGGCATACTTTTAAGGTTAGTGCTGACAAAGATAATCTGTTAAAAAAAGAGACTACCCCCTCCAACAAAGCCACAAATTTTAATCTTAATTCCCCAGCTCTGGATGGGAGGTTGATGCCCTGTGAAACCATTTAGGGAATTATTTATGTATTTATTTATTTTTTGAGGAAGATTAGCCTTAAGCTAACATCTGCTGCCAATCCTCCTCTTTTTGCTGAGGAAGACTGGCCCTGAGCTAACATCCGTGCCCATCTTCCTCTACATTATATGTGGGACGCCTACCACAGCATGGCTTGCTAAGCAGTGCCACGTCCGCACCTGGGATCCGAACCGGCGAACCCCAGGCCACTGAAGCAGAAGGTGTGAACTTAACCGCTGTGCCGGCCCTAGGGAATTATTTTGTATCAGATCCCTAAGTCACCTAGGGATTACGGAGCATGAAGAAAATGAAGGTTCTTTGACCTCTACGTTTATCAACTACTAAAAGGCGCTCTTGGCTTTTGTAATCTGGTACTTTTACCAAGTTATTTCTAAAATGTTATGCTTAGGAGAGTAAAGATGTAATTTTTACCCAGAGTGAGGAAAATGGTAAAATATTTTGGAGTTTGGTGACTTGAAAATCACTTAAACTTTCAAGTTAAATGGGTTCTCAGTTACATTCTGTCGGAAGGATTGTTTTTAGAATATAAAATTAGTCATTTAAAACTTTATTTCACATATATTTATTTCCCCCTCTTATTACAATGTCCAACTTAAAACAATACGAATACAATACTAACACCCCCCACTTTGAGTAAACCAATTTTACAGAAATGTAAAGTCTAGTGTTAATATATATCCCCTTTTTGAGCCACATCATTAGCAAAAGTTCACAACTACACAAGCCATTTAAAGAAAGCTCAAAACTACCAAAAGCACACCCCAAAATCAAGTTTTTGAAATACAAAGTTAACTACCTATAGTGCCAAACATATGCTCTAATTTGCCTCAAGAAAACATTTCTGAAACCACAAATCTGAATCTAACACATCTGTTGACAACAGTTGTTTGAAATAACAATTATTAACAAGCTTATAGCATCAGCAAGTAGGAGCAGAGGAGAGAAAATCAGAACCTTCCATCTGATTTCCAAGGGCAGAGACTAATTAGGTCATACTCTTACGGGTTCGAGGCATCCACTGAGTTGAATGAAGTCGAGCAGGAAGAGGGTCTCGAAACAGCTGCAAGCTCAGGTGTTAGGGATTTCCTGTGGTACTTCTGCATTTTTTAGAAAGAGGGCACTGCTTACCAGAAAGAAGTGAATTTCCTTAGAGGAAGAATTTCAGACACTGGGGGCTCACGCATTTTTTGACAGGGGTCCTTCCCTGGAGCCCTCAAATGACACCATATACGTGGCCATTTATTCTGCCTGTGAATAAGGCAAGTTATTCGCCATATTTCTGAAAGATAACTTTGCCCAATTATCAATCAATGCTAGTAGTTACGTTAAGTCCGTAAGTGTTGACCCAGTAAGGCGGCAGCCTGCCCCAGATCCTCACTCAGTATTGTACTTTATCCTCGCTGACCCCAACACACTTTCATTGCAATGCACAGCTTTAGTTACAGTGGAATAGAGATTAATGGAAAAGGGCAGTCCAAAAACCTGTGAAGGTTTATTTTTTAGGATTTTATTTTTTAAGAAAATGGTAGAAGAGATGTTTTATCTCTCTTTGATCCCCTTTTCATATGCAAAGTATAATCTCTAGATCTACGTCACATAATAAACACAAACAGAGTTTTATGCAACTCACAGGAGTATATGAGAAATTGAAAGCATCATAGATGTGATGGAAACAAATTAGGTTTTTAAGTGTCATCTTGTTTATTTTACCTTCCCTCCTATTCAACCTGCCTTACTGCCCACTGACATGTACAAACATGTCTTTGTACAGCGAGTGAGGCTTCACTTTATTTAGCGAGCCCAATAACGTTAATGTTTGTACGTTGAAGAAAATCGTGGTTTGTCTCTTACTTATAAGGATCCCTCACTCCTAAGATTTCAGCACAATTCACAAACAACACAAATCCTGACACCATACACCTACGCGCAGCTCAGAGTCGGATACACACGCTGGCAGGAAAAAGACCCTTTTTAATTGAAAAGCTAGACTCTGTCATCTTCCTTCTCCATACTACACCCAGTGAACCAGGTCACACTAATTTCAGACACCTGCGTGCTAGCAGCCCCCGGGACCCTTCCCATCACAGCCAGGCTGTTGAGAGTGGCATCTGCAGGAGCGGGGTCGGGCACCTCTGCCTTGCAGCAGAACAACTGAGCTTTAAAATGCTGCTGGAAGGTTTTGCTCAGCCAATAAAGAGCGAAGGGGTTTACACAAGAATTGCTGAATGCCAGGACCCGAGAGAAAATGGTGACGAGAAAATGAACGGCAGAAGGATCCATGTAGGTTTGATAAGTGAAGGAACGGTAGAGGTACAGGAGGTGATTTGGCAACCAGCAGAGAGCAAACAGAGCCACCAGCACTAACACCGTCTTGGCAATTCTCTTCCGGGATTCAATCTATAGGAGGGAAGAAACATGGCAAAAAAAAAAAAAAATCATTTAGCTGGCAGAGATTTTAAAAAGCCATTCTCTAGATTAACATAGAAATTTACAGTTAACAGGCTGGTGTCCCTTTGAACATGCGTTTGTAAGATAACTGGATGGGATGTGCAGGAAGGCAGCCTGTGGGTATAGAATGGGGTAAGTTAATTGGCGTGGTAACCCGTGATCTTGGTCTCATTAGCTCTAATTCAGAGACTCTCACCCCTGGTTCTGAGATACTCTAGGGTGTCTCCAATTATCTCAAGGAGTGTGGTGGAATTCTTGAAAATTTAATTTAATTAAAAAAAAATAGAGAGATCCTGGAGAAAACTGCTTTCACTGCCACAGCAGAGGCTGACTAGAGTAGAATATTCTTCTGGGCTTTATGAAAGTTGCCAAGTTGGTACCTAAAATTGTTTTTAACCTAGAGGAATTCTAACTATATAGTCAAAGGAATAAAGACCAACGTGCCATCCCTCATATGTGAAATAATCCTGCTTACACCCCTTAATAAGAGAAATGAACCGGATTAAGTGA
Source organism: Equus quagga (assembly GCF_021613505.1). Classification (NCBI taxonomy): domain Eukaryota; kingdom Metazoa; phylum Chordata; class Mammalia; order Perissodactyla; family Equidae; genus Equus; species Equus quagga. The sequence goes on from NC_060276.1 coordinate 15,073,541, forward strand.
AGACATTGCCTGTGGGCACAGATAGAGCAAAGATAAGTGTTCACATGGACATTAAATATGCAGCTTTAGCCTCCTGAGCACCACGACTGAACCAACCAAGTAGACTAGGTCCCCAAAAAGGCCCTGAGCTCTCCATGTACTGGTCAAGAAGCAAATGGAATCATCACCTCTCCCCCAAGAAAGATAGAAATCCTGTTTCATTTTGTTTTGTTAGTCAAATGGAAGAATGTGTTGGCAACATTCTTTTTATTCTGTTCCTATTTGTGAGGGGAGAGCACACCTGGCTCTTGCAATGATCTTAATGAAGTTTCTGTGTCCCGGTGTTCCCTTGCCGCTGGCACTTCATCCCTCAAGACCTCAGTTTACTCGTGTGTGTGCAAGTGGTTTGTATTGAACAATATTATGGCTTCCTGCCAGTTCTATCATCCTGTGTATTTCTCAGCCTGTTACACTTTCTAAAACAAAAGACGCTTCACTTTACAGGCTCACTTTGTGCGCTGTTCCTCACTATTCCATGGGATACATCATTTTGACTGCTCCCAAACTTCAGCATCCCCTTTCTAATGATAGTAGTCCTACTACTTATTAAATGCTTACTATGCACCAGGAAATATGCTAAGCGTTTCATCTATATCATTCCAGTCCCCATCTTCATTTTACAAATGAGGAAACTGAGGCTCAGAGAGGTTAAGTATCTTGCTCAGCTAGTGTGTGATAGAGGTGGAATTAAATCTTGGGTCTGAGAGACTCCAGAGACCATGACCATGACAAAAGTATTATATTGCTGTTGCATTTAATGCTCACAGGTGCAAAAGTCGGAATTTTACCTCAAATTGACGCATGAGTCCTATGAATACGTACCTGCTTGCGAGCATGGCTTTGTTCCTCGGTCGGTATGTTCAAGGTGCTTTTGTAAAGCGTTCTCGCAATCAAGGAATAATAGACAGAGATGATAGAGAGTGGAATAAGGTAGAACACCAAGAAGCAGAGCAGAGAGTGTATCTCTTGCAGGAGCCTCTCAGAAACAGGATAAGAGGCACACGCTTCAAATGTCCTGTTTCTGTTGGGATCTCGAAAAGTATAAACATTGGAAAATATAGCCTCTGGTAGAGCAATTATCATAGACACGATCCAGACGCAGCCAGCTTTGGCACAGGTCTTCAGGATGGCATTGGAGGGCTGTCGCTCCAGGGGCTTCACAACTGCCTTGTATCTAGAAACACATAATCATAGGCAAAGGGCAAAATAAGTATCAGAATTACAGAATCTTAGGATTACAAGTGACCTTAGTGGCATCTAGTTCTACCTCCTATCCATGTGTATATAATCAAGTCCACACGAACCAACTGGACTTGGTTATGGTTTCAAATACACATAACACATCCCAGTATTTTTTATTTATGCTAATCACCTTTTCCCTTATTCACCAATATGACATATTCCAGATTTGCCATTTTATAATTTTATGTGTAGATCCTCTATGTAGGACTGGTAAATATTTTCCAGCATGATTTTGTGTGATTGAGAGGAATTCGTTACCTGTGTATCACCTTGTGTTCTAAAAGACTTCCTTTTTGTGTAAGTGACTGATGTTAAACCTAATTCTCCTGTCTTCATGAGTGAGCAGTCATCAACCTTCCTGGAAAAGAGTTCCATGAGTTTATGCAGTAACGAGGAGGGGGTTAATTTCTTCCCTGTTCATAAATGCTCATTTGTTGCCCAAGCCGATCTGTAGGTCGATTTAGGGCAAGGCAAGGGGGAAATCAGAAGCCCTGTGCCCATGCAAAAAGACCTCCTGATTCTGACACATCCACCTGAAAATCGACATCCTCTAAGTAAATCTGCCTGCAAATACACGATAAAACCAGTTAAAGCAAAAATCCATGAAAGACCCAGGGAAAGCTTTTCCTCCTCTCGGATGCCAGAATCTGAAGAAGCTATTCCTTCTGGTAGTGCCAGGCATGGATTACTTACAGGCTTCTTGCAGGCTTTTTCAAGCATCACTTTTAACATTTGGAGCCTCAATTTTTTTATGCTTTCACAGTTATCATTCTACAATAGGAACACCAAAAAATGCAGTACAGAGACTGAGAACATCCTAAGAGAGCCTGAGCACCCTGACTGCCAGAGGTTCTCATACGCTCTGTCCATAGAGCTTCAACAGGCAGCCGGGATTAATTTATTTCTCTAGAAACGAGAATGTAAGTGAATGCCTATAGAGAAAACAGATACAATTAAGAGATGACATTATACTGAGTTACCAGGAAGCTGAAAACCTCACCGTTTTCCTGACATTAATTAATGTGATGAATTTCAAATAAATTAGATGCATGTATCTTTTTACCATTCTTCCAGTCGACAGCAATGCATATGTGGTCAATTTCACACCTATGCTGATGTTTTAATGTTGACAATATTGCGCCACTAGGCTGCACTAATGTATAAAGCATGAATTGTTTTTCTTTTACACCTGGAACAATTTGCCTTGCTTAATAAACTGGGGAGAGAAAACACGATTCAGTATTCTTTCAAGCAAACAATTACATTTCAAAGAGAATAAATTACCCCTAAAACATACAATTTCAACCTCTCCTCCGATGCTAACACAAGAATTTTAACGTTATTACCCCAACTTTTATTTAAAATGCCCCCCCCTCCAATTTTCCAATCTTACATCCAGGTTATAGAGTGTGAGGAAAGCAGAATAGTAGCCAGTGAATGCTAAGTACAAGCTTTCCTTTCTTTTTGCCTAATTTCACATGCTGGCAAATATAACCGAGAAAAGAAACCCACCTGTCAGCGCTGAGAATTGTTAACGTGAACACTGATACACCAACAGAAGTGAGCCGGATGAAGGAGAGCACCTTACAGCCAATTCTTCCGAACAGCCATCCTTCTGCAAGGTAGTGTGTTGCATCGACTGGCACACAAGTTAGCAGAAGTAAAAGATCTCCAAAAGCCAGGCTGGTGATGAAAATATTGGGAACTGTTTGCATGGATTTGGTCTTGAAAAAGACTTTGATGAGAATAGCATTTCCAAGGATGCCCACTGAAATGATCACAGCATAAGTGATGTAGATGGCACACAATGCTTCTATTCCTGGAGAGTTGTCTCCGGTCCGTCCTTTTTTTGTGTTATCATTAGGAACAACAGAGCTTGATGATTCTGTGTCATTTGTGATCGAAATTAAAGTCTCATTAGGTGACTGAGGCTGTCTCTGAGACATTTCTTCTGAAGATTATGCCTTTAATATTTCTTCTGCTCAGTTCAAATGGAGTTGATTGTCACGTCTAATGCCAACGTCTAGTAACGAGATGGCAGAAGAACAGAGCAGAATGGCAAGCAGATTCAAGACATCCGGATACTCCTTGCCTTCAGTTCTGTGTCTCCCAGCATGCTTGGCTAAATGCTCACCGATCTGGCACTGAAGAGTGGGAGGTGGAGGAGTTTTATTGGCGTTGCTGTGACATAAGGAGGGGGTTCTGGGAAATGCTCTGCAGTTGCTTGTTCTTCCCTGTTGGGGAATCTTATGAATAACTAGATATTATAAAATAACGCCTATTGTTCCTTAGAATCACGCTGTTTCCATATCTGAGCACGAAGTTCTATACAGGTGTTGTGAGTTTTCTCCCAGAACTCATTCATTTCTCTGCCATCCGGAAGATGGTCTAATGCATTTTCTTTTACATGATAAATAAGTACGTCTGTCCCCTGAAACCCAAACTTGAATCCACTCCTTTGGATTTAATATCTGAGAGCTGCTGAAGCAAGTAATCATTCCCTCTTTGGCAGGGTTGATGTCACGTCCAAGGAGGAATAATTCAGGTGACCTGGGCTTATCACCCGGCTCTGACACGTGGTAGTTCCCAGCTCTGTGCATATGCGCAGGGCCGTGCTGCACACTATCCAAGCAACCTTTAAGAGATGAAAAATCTAGGCAAGCCACCAGTTGCTGTGTCCTAAATGTCCTAATAAAACAGTTTTTTCCTGTTTGGCTGTCTGTTGTAATGCCATTTCTTTTTGTAAACGCTGTTTAGGGTCTCTCTCTTTTAAAATGGGTAAAATGAACCTGCCTCATTCCAAAACAAAATAATACAGAACACTGCTTGCAGTCCTGTCACAAAAGGACTTATAAGAATGAAAATCATTCTTTTCAAATGAGGACATACCATGGGTTACTCCAGAGATGATGCGCATGTGGATAACGCTCACATCAATTGAAGGAAGCAGAAAATTAAAACAATTACCTTAGTTCCAGCCAAAAAAAGCTCCTTGTTACAGAAAATGTAAGTATATGATTTATGTGTATGTATGTGGGGTGTGGTGTTGTTTGGGTGTGGGAGGCCAGCAGTTTGAAGGCATTTAATAATATAACCTGCTAGGAAATATTCTCTGAAAGGAGCAAACTCACAGGATAATCTCTCAGCTAGGAGAAACTTTGTGTAGTAAGGTGTCTATGAATACATCCATATCAGAGTTAGTCTGGAAAGTGAAATGAAACACAGCAAAGTATTTGGCCAGCCAATGAACAGGAGGAGCGAACAAAGATTGCTCTTTGTGCTGACAGAATAGGTGCAATAAATTCTACAGGGAAAGTGAACTGGATGAATTGAATCAATTATCTGGTTCATTTGGGCCCCCTAAACCACACCTATCCTCTACCCTTTATGAAATGATCTCCAGAGCTGGAATTACTCAGCTAAATAACTGTCTTTGGTGGGATTGGGGAGGAGGAATGTTTGGATAAGCCCAAATCCCTTAGCTTTTCAGTATATGTACTTAAGTAATTTCATGCACTGGGCTGGCCCTTTAAGATCATCTCTGCAGAAAACGGCTCTGTACTGTTCATATCTTGTTCTCACAAAGCTAATGATAAAATCTCTCGGGGATCCCTGTGTATCGTTTAGCAAAGAGCAAACAGCAGGTCCCCATTCACACCTTGGCTGCTGGCCACACAGCACTGTTTAGTAAGAAACAAAGGCTTCCGTGTGATTTCCAAAATTATCTGAATTCCAAAGATCTCAGGGACGCTTTCATCAGGCTGCAGCCACCAGGGTGCCTTTCCTCCTCCCCCTTCCATCCGATCAGAGGGGGTCAGGAGAGAGGAGTGGTGTTCTTGGATCTCTGTAATTCCAGAATCCCAGAATATCAGACATGGAAGTGACCTTAGAGATGATGAAATCAAATCCTCTGTTTCTTCAGAGGCAGAAATGAGGTTCAGAGGGGGACGGTATCTCATGCAAGGTCACACAGGTACTTGGTAGCAGAGCTGAAATGAAACAGGTTCTCTCTGGATTCGGAACGGTTAGTAATCAGTGACAAGAGCTCGAAAACACTCAGTTCCTGACAGTGAGCCATATTTGCTCATTCGGCACTGTGGACTTAGGTTTTCTGCATGTTTTATTAACCAAAGAACAAGAAATTTCCAGGCTAACGAACAAATCTTAATAGATAATTTAAATGCATCTGCCTTTATATCTACTTCTTTTACCTTATAATTCACCCACAAAACATAACCGTGTTGAATCATTTGTAGTTAAAGTTGCAGGGCACTTAGCCTATACAAAATGATGAGATTTTTTGTTGTTGTTTTCAGTGCATAACTGGTCAATATTATCATCCAAAGTTTTCAAAATCAACTATCCGGTTATAGATTAAGCAGTTATAATACAATCCTAATGTAGACTTTTAACGCAAAGGAAGTATTGGACATCGAACAAGTAAATTAGCAGTTTTCTGAAGTTGGGTTTCCTGGTTCAGTCCAATTCAGTTAGCGTTGGTAAAATCTTTCTTAAATCTCCAAGGATCTTGGGATGTTAGGGTGTTGAAGAACTCTTCTCTGCCTCTGAGGTGGTGGGACGAGGGATTAGAAAACAGTTGCTAGAGAGAGGCTGCAAATTTGGCTCCAAGGTCCTCAGCCATCAGTTCCACAGGACAGTGGATCCCAAATTTTGGCTTCGTCACAGTGACCAGGAAAGCTTATCAAAACACGGATTGCTGGGTCTCACTTCCGGAGTTTCTAGTTTGGCAGGTCTCCTTTAGGGCCTGCACATCTGCATTTCTAACAAGCTCCCAGGTGAATGTGGTGCTGCTGGTCAGGGACTACCCTCCGAGAACCACTTATGTAGCACGAAATAATCCAGTCTTTCCAGAGAAGCATGGCTTTTGCTGATATTGAGATCAAAGAGATATTTCTGTGGGTCTTCATTAGAGAAAATGGAATTTTGTAATGTGATGGGTACTTCAACAATCCCGCTATATATCTCAGTCCCTGGTAAGCCAGATCTACTGAACTCTTGGGTACCTATGCCCACATCGCCCAGGGTGCTTGGGGTGACCTTTTCAATAGGAGAAAGATGAAGTGGATAAACTTTGCCCACAACTCAAGCAAAAATTCTGTTTGTATATTTGAAAACTGAAAAGTGAATAACTAGAATTCTCAGTCTATAAGTCAGTCTCTAATTTCAGAGGTCCCTTTTTTAATACTCTCGTTCTGGGAAGCAGGATGGATTTCTTTGTTATTAATTAACTGGGTTAGATCAATTTTAAGAGGACACAATTTGACTTGTGGGTGTATTTAGATCTATGTAATACTGATTCCTCTTGTCACAGAGTCCTCTGTTCTCCCTCATAATTTCTTGCCCCAAAACTTTATTAGTACAGTTTTGTGTTTCAAGGGGCGACTGCTATTCAGAATGGCTTCTGCAGAGACAGGCAGAATAAATACAAATTATGCAATGGGAGGCTCTACAAAGAGTAGAAATTCCAATAGGATCATTTAAGTAGAATTTCTTGTTAAATCAAATTCTTGTCATGATTGAACTTAATGGCTCCCTAAAAGGGGACAACCGTGCAGGCTGTTCAAATGTAGGTGCCTTGATAGATGCCCTGATCATGGTACTTGTCCACTCACACATGCCCAATATTGTATGCTGTGGCCAGTGTGAACTTCTACAATGATAATAGATTGAGGCAGTTTTGCATCAGATAAAATGTTTAGCCTTCCTGAATATTGAGGTACAAATTATGAAGTAGATGAATTCGTCTCTTAGTGCATTCTATCTCTCTCCTCCCTTTTCCTTGAATTCCCTCATATACCCCTGACTATGTGTCCCATTCCCACAGGGTTTACGTTCAGCCTCCTATAGGTTAATCCCTGTCAGTGTTCTTCAAATCAATAAAGACCATACACTTACCATACGGCCCCATAATTCTGCTCCTAAGTATCTTCCCAAGATAAATTAAAATATATGTCCACACAAAGACTTGTATGTAAATGTACATGGAAGCATTTTTCATAGAAACAAACTGGAAATAACCTAAATGTCCATCAGTTAGCAACTGGGTAGACAAAGTGTGGCTTATCCATATAATACAATACTACTCAACAATAAAAAAGAACAAACTATTTTTTTAATCCAGTTCATTGGCTATCAATTTTACTTCTTTATGAGACATAAACCATTTTGTGGCTCTTTAGTTAGCAACATGAAATCCTTTCATGGTCTATGATTTGTAGTGGGAATTGTCCCAAATAAAAATGGTGTCTCTTGCAAACTGGAAATTGCATATTATCAGAGACACAAATGATTAAATGCATTTTTATTATTCCCCTCTCACTTTTACTGTAGGATTGGAATAATTTGGAAGAGTTGGTTTTCCTACATATCAGCACTAAACTCTTATGAGTTCACACTTGTCACTAATCACAAATAAGAACACACTATTGATACATGTTGCAACATGGATGAATCTCAAGCGTATGCAATGAAAAACACCCGATACTCTGTATGATTCCTGAATGTGAAATTTCTAGAAAGGGAAAAACTATAGTTATGAAAGGCATGTCAGTGGTTGCCTGGGTCTAGAGTTGGGGCAAGGACGACTGCTACGGAGCACAAGCGAAAACTTGGGGATGATGGAAGTGGTCTAAAACGATGTGGTGTGATGATGGTTGCACGACTGTATAAATTTATTGAAACCCAAACTGTATACTGAAAATAGGTGAATTGATGGTATGTAAATTATACCTCAAGAAAGCCCAAAATTAGGGGAAAAAAATAGTAAGCCCTGGGCTAGATGCTGTTGCAGGATAGAGATTTGTAAGACATTTCTAGTGCTAGGAATGGTGGGGTGGGGGAGTCTCACCTGTGCTGGGAACAAGTCTGCCCTCACTGGCACTGCTGCTGCTCCACCGGGCATCAGACTCTGCCCCACAGCATTCTGCCAGGACTAGGGCTCAGGCTTTTGGGAGATACTGAGATGAGTAGAACTCAGCACTCATCCCCAAAGAACTTAATGAGAGAGATAAAGTAGGGACACAAATAACCAGAAAACCTGAATTTCGCTGGCTCCTACACACACTTGCTCACACAGGATCTTCGGCTCCTTGCAAAGTCTTTCTACCTCAAGCAATTCTGGCAGCCCCTAAGGATGGTGATCTTACCTGTAGTTTGGGACTAAGGTTGTTCTACCATCAGTGGCAATTGTTTAATCCTTCAAGGTCTCTCATAGGTCTTCCCTGTGCTCATGAACAAGTATATTCCCACTGGCACTGTTGCTGCTCCACTGGGTGCCCCACACTCTGCCCTACAGTCTCCATGTCACTCTGCGCAAATCAGTCAATCCAGTCTGCTGGATTACTGGCGACTTAATCTTGCCTCTTAGAAATGGACTTCACAACTGCTAACAGCAAGGTCCCACTTGCTGCTCGCAGTTGACTGATTCAATTATCCCCACTTACATATGAGGAAGCTGTTGAACCCAGGTAGCTGGTTCCAGAGTCTGTGTTCTTAACTATCATCCCCATCAAACAGAGGTGGCCCTAATAAAGGCACCAGCTTAAGTGGTTCCAGCACAGAATGCTGACCTGACCCATCTTCATCAAGATGGTTTCTCAAGGTGTTATCTCTGTTCTGTAGACTCAGGTCAGAAGTGTCTTGAAGAAAGACTGCCTGGGCCCCTAAAGATTCTAACTTTAGTGGTTTAGAAGCAGCTCTTTCCTTTGAGGAGCATCCACGAGACATCCAGGATGACTGCATGTCCTAAACCAGACCCTTCCAGTGACCCGGACCCTGATTCTCAGTGTGCGTCACCCATCTTCATTCTCCTTCCATGGAAAGTCTCCTCTCAGGCACCTTCCCCTTGTTCCTTCTCTGTAATTTGGCCTTATTCAGGACCATCCCAGGCCATTAGACATCGTTTATGCCTTTGAACCTCAGTAGGCTGTGTTCAGAAGAGGGGTTCGGAATCTCATTCCCTTTGAATGCGAATAAGACTCCTCCCTTGATGCAAATAAGTCCCTGGATAGGACATGGGCATACATCCAGGGAGGCCGGACCGGGCCAGATTAAAATAACAGCCATCATTTTGTACTCCAGCTCACCGCTTCCTAGTGAGGACTTGGGCTATGTGCCTGAGTCAGCTCTGTCATGCTTTGTTATTCCTCCTCCCAGGAGGATTTATCTCCTCGGAGGCCCTCAGCCCCGCCATCGTTCCCCCAATTTACCCGACTGACTAGCATGTCTGACTCCAGCAAGGGCAACATCCTAGGCTCAAGTTAGCCTCCATGCTACAAGTGAGGTAGAAAGTAAATTCTATCACGTTTCAGAAGGAAGGGAGATCACATCTAGTTGGAAGAGAGTTGAGGGACCAGGAAAGGATTCGTGGGAGTCAATTTTTTTCAGAGAGACTCTCAAGGATTTCAGTAGATAGAGATGGAGGACAGAGAAGAAGTCATAAATAAAAATAAACAGTAAAGACACAGAGGTGGGAGTGTGTGGGGGCATGTTCAGGGAATAAACAGTCCAGTTTGGCTGAAGTGTGGGTGTGAATAGGGAAGCAAGATGAAATAAGCCTGGCGAGGTAGGTTGAGGTCAATTTGTGGAAGATATTTGAATACTGTGTGCTGAGATTGCATTTAATGCAATAGGCAATAAGATATTATTTCAGATTTTTAGTAGAAGAGTCATAGGTTCAGACCCCCCCCACACACACAATCTCAGATCAGATATCCAGGGGACATTCTCATATATTTTGGTTGGCAATTTAGAGATACAGCAGCCACACTACACTTGTGGTTGGGTTGCGCCGCTGAGTAAATTAAAGTGGATATCTGGATTAGCTTGGCTCCTTTAAAAACGCACAAGGCACACCTTGTCCCTCAAGAAGTGCACTGAACCATAACTAAGGAGTACACTACGGCAGACTGGCTGCGTCCCTGGAATCATTTCTGAACATCACCTTGACCCACCCATACTTCATCTTCTCTTTGACCACATTGTCTCCAAGTCTTACATAGTTTTAAGATCTGGTTCTGTTTTGCCTTTCCAGTTCCCATTTTCCAGGCCTTCCCAGAACAAGTAGAGCTTGTCGGAGTACAGTGAGGGGCTGAAAATGAGGAGGGGCTTCAAAAGGGGCTTCCTAGGGCCATGCCAGTAAAAAACAAGCCTATGTGCTGGAGCTGATGCTGGGGGAGAGAACCCACATGGTTGTGGAGAGAAGTATTCTAGCCAAAATAAAAATGGTTGCTAGGTTCAAATATGAAGAGCGGAATATACATTTCCTCTGTCCTCTCATTTGACCACACCCAGCCTTACATCAGGTGGACTAGGTGCCACCTCAATGGCTTGAACGGAGGTGGGATAATAGCCTCCATGCACTGAGCACCTGCTGTATGCTGGGTGATATAATGTATTCTTCATGAATGCTATCCCATTTAACCCAGAAATGGCTCTGAGAGGTAGACGGTATGTTTTTTCATTTTAGTGGTGAAGAAAGTAAAGCTCAGAAGGCAAAGAAATTTGCTTAAGGTCACACACATTTGTAAGTGGAAGAGCCAGAATTCAGATCCAGAGCTTTCTAGTACCAAGGTCTATTTTTATTCACCTACAGGGCCAAACAGGAAAGGAGGAGCATGAGGATGAGCTGGAAGCAGGACAAAAGGAGATGCAAGGAATGTAAGCTGTTAACAGTTGAGTCTGTGCTGGAGCACCCCTCTTCTGGGCAGGTCCTTGATGCACAGTTTAGGGGCAAGTGTGCCTGTTGAAAAGATCTCTGGGATCCTGGCCTGTCTGATTAGTGACCTGTATGATCTTCAACCGAGATTCCTTTAGCACTGCTTTGGGACCCCCAGCCCCTTGTGGGCAGCTCTGACTAGCTGGATCTGGCCTGGTTTCTGTAAGCCAGGCTCGTATTTGGGGGCGGGGAGTGGGGTCAACAATAAAGCCAAGTAGCTAGAGCTTCTTAACTGACTTGGGAGGAAGTAGATCAGAGAAGATGGGATACATGGAATGGGGAGGATAAGGACTGGTGATTCTGAGCTGTTTCAGGGATTCTTCCAGAACCTCACAGTAACACTCAAACCTATGATTCACCCACCTCCACCTCCCACCATGAAATAGGAGAACTCTCCAACTAGAGAGGAAAATGAAGAGTACTTTGTAAATTATCAAGAGAAGAACTCAGGCCCAAGTTTAGAAAAGCGTATGAAAAGGGTAGTGTTGAAGTCATCTGTATTAAATGCACAGCCAGAGCCGTGAAAGTAAGAAAGGTAGCTTGAAGCCAAGCCCAGAGTGCTGGCCTGGAACTCCTTAAATACCTCCTTGCCTCAAAGCCAAGACTGGTCTTGTGAACTGGGAGTTGGGACTGAATGCATAGGTGGGAGTCCTACAGTCCCAGGAATGGGGACAGGACGACAACATAGTCTGAGCATATGACAGGATCTGCACTGCCTCTCACAGGCCATATAAGGTCCTTTGGAGTCTGGTGCAAGAGAAGAGTGACTTTCCTGGGAAGAGCTTACCCCCAGAATATCCCTCTCCCAGAAGAAAGACTTCCAGGCTCTAGGGACCACGCTCCTGGTGTCTCTGCTACTGAAGGTTATTTGGGTGTCTCAAACACACTTCTAGTAGAAGTGCAGAGGACCTGAATAATAAAACATCACATACTATGAGACAAACCAAATAGCAATCCTAGGAAGATAAACATGTACACGAGTTGAGATAATTATAAATAATAAAGATAGTTTGAAGCTCTGGAGATGCACATAAATAATAACAAGAAATGGACCATAAACTCCTGACAAGCAAAACAAATTGCTGTGGCATTGTGAATTGGTAATTATGTTTCAATTCACAATTTCTTTCTTTTGTTACTGCTGAGGTGCTATTCGCTCGGATTTCACGTCATCCACTTTCTTTGCAGCAGAGTGCTGTGGTAAATAGCTCTCTGCATCACCTAGTGTGTGTGAAAACAAGGGGGCCAGTCCCTTTCAGTCTCCAGGTAGAGCACGTTGCCTCGGCATGAGCAGAGGGCAGAGAGGAAGAGCTGGGACTCTGCTGAGAGTGCACCGCACAGCTGGCCTTTGCCAAGGCCAACCTCACCCAGGAGATGGCTTCCCAGGGCAGGTTGTTAGATAAACCAAAGTTTTCACTCTTTCTTCCTGTCTAGGATTCAAGTGTGCCTGACAGCCCCTCAGAGGAATTGGCCAGGCCTGCTCCTTGAAGTGGTGTGAGGCTAGGAAGGCAGTTCTCTGTTCCAGGCTACTTATGAGGATGGTTGCATGGATTTAGATGCCAGTCTGCATTTCATAGCTCCTAGCTAACTAGGGGTCCATGGTGGACATGAGGTTGGGGAACGAACACTCCAAGATTAACCTGAGGTCAGTTAATAGAGGCAGGATGAGAAAAAGCCTGCCAAAGCAAGACTCCTCCCCACCTCCAATTTTCCTGTCTTAGAGGATATAACAAGTCTGCCTTAGTAATTTTTGTACAAGGGCAATGAAATGCACTGTTTTATAGATTTCTCGCACACACCTCATGTTTTAGTGCACATCAATATGCAAAATTACTTACATAATCTCAAAGATGATCCGCTGGAAGATTTTGAAAAGATTATATGATTAGAACAATCATGAGTACGGAAGGGGGATAAGTTGGTGAGCATGGAAGAACAATTTGCCAACATAGCTACTCTAGAGTCCTTGAGAGTCGAGACTCCACTTCTCACAGACCTGGAACTCGGAGCTGTCTGCCTCACTCCATTCTTTAGCTCCCTTGTAAATAACAGCAACAGTCTTAGGGCCTTTACAGGGCTAGAGTGAGGGATTTAGGGATTATAGATAACATTTTACTCTTTTTGCTGAGTCTACTACGGACAAGGGGACACTATCACTCTTGGTTTCTAAAACGAGTAAGCCAGGACTAATCCTTGAATCTTTGGCAGCGTCTCAATGGAGTATAAAGATGAAGGATATGTGATCATGATATTCAGGAGCATAAAAGCAGAAGCCAGAAAACAAGGATTCAGACTTTTCCTAAACTGATTGATCCTCTTTACTTCAAGGATCGGGACAGTCTCCACATTGTCCTCTACTCTATTTTCTTCTCTCTGCCCTCTTAAGTCTAGCCTGCGGGCTCTCCAGACCTCTCCTCTCTCTTGGATGGTTGGAGATAGGACAGCTGCATTTGTGCCTTTACAGAGGCTGGGGACTTGAAACATCACCAGCTTTTCCATTTTCCTAGAACCTAATCTATTTTCAGTGGAAGCACTTGGGCACTGATTATCACGGGGATGGATCAAGAGTCGTCCTCCCCTTGCTTGATGGGTGGAAGGCAGCCCAAAGGGAGAACTAGAGTGAGCTCCGGTCTGGAGAAAGCAAGTAGCAGTGGAGGAAATGTTGCTGCCCTGTGAGGTCTAGAACCTCATTCACAGGCCTCTGCTGTCCTGTGCCTGTGGGCTCTGCAGAACTCTCCTCTCTGACAGACTGAGATTGAACAGTTGCCTTACGACCTCTGTGGAGGCTTGGAACTGGAAATCCCATCAGCTTTTCAGTTTTTCTAGAGGCTGATCTGTTTCCAGTAGAAGCAATGGTGCACGAACAGGGATGGATCAAAAGACATCCTCCTCTTGTTGGGTGGCCGGGAGAAAGCCCAGAGGGAGACTTGGTTGGATGGCCCGGGCAAGGAGGTTTGGTATTAGTCAAGAAAATGGTGGGGACAGCAGAGTCAAATTTGCTGACCTGCCCACCTAGCTCCCCCTTCATAGGTGTTACCCTTATGGGAAGGAAGCTTAGTGTGAAGACCCAGACAGGGAGCTCTGATATTCGTCCTCTAGAGTATGGTAGAAACATTGGAGAAGACATTTTGGCCTTGGACCAGCAGGTGTGGGAGATCCCTTTTCTGGGATCCAGCAGCTGTGTTCCTGCCTTTACAGAGGCAGGTGCCTGGAATTACTCATAGCATGTCTATTATCCTTGAGCTTTAACTATGTGGAAGGGATAAGTGTGGGTGGTGATTTGTGGTAGAAAAATTTGCATCAACAGTGATCCTTGCCTTGTGTGGTGGGCTGGAAGATAGCTTGGAGGCTGGTTTGCCGGAGGCTGGCCCTGTTTAGGGACTTCTGGAAGTCTTCCATGGAATGGTAGGAACAGTAATGGAAAAGTTGTTGCCCTGTTCCTACTAGCACCTCCTTCATGGGCCTTTTCTAATGTGCCAATAGAAGCGCTCTCTCTACACCTGCCTGCTTTTCTCCTTTTACCGACACTTCTGGGGTTTTGCCTTATGGAGGCAGGCGCCTGCAGTACCAAATGCCTTTTCCACTCTTCTGCTTTACCTCTGCTGGAGGGAAAAGTGTGTGTTAGTTCCTAAGGGAAATGGATCAGTTAGTAGATGGCTTCTTCTAGGGCTTTCAAAAGGGCCCCGGGGAGGAAAGAGCCCAGGGACAATTGATTATTTACCTCAGGACTGAATTGGCAGCGGCGGAACTGAAGTACGGAGAGGTAGAGAAAGTTTGATTGATTGATGGTGCCCAGAAGTCTTTTCAAAGTGCACCCCCAGGCAGGCAGCACAGACTACAACAGCTTCTGACGCTAGCCACGTTTCAGGGTGGCTGTGCCGCTCCTCGTCCATCCTACTTCCCTTCACTCTCACGCCTGTCCCATTGTATATTGTATGAGTCTCTAAAACTACAACCAGTCCAAAAAGTAATGAGTCAATGCTCAGAAGGAACAGATCTCTGGTTGCCAGGGCAAGCAGAGGCAAGCCTTTGGCCTAGCCTCCACTCCCCTCCCACTGCCACCCCCTCCGATGCCCAGCCCCGACCCTTTCTGCCTAGTGGCTCCCACTATTTCAGTACTCCTACTGGAAGGCAGTGTGGCCTGGGTGTATCTCAATAAAACTGAAAAAAAAAGAAGAAAGTCGAGGAAGGCTGCTTCAGAGGAAATTAACTGGGACCCCCAGGAGGAAGAAGCACACCACCACGAACAAAAGGAAATGTTCCACTGCGTTACCCCATAATCAACCGCAAAACATTGACTGAAGAGCGAAAACCAGAAGTTCAAGATGAAACCTAAGATCTGACCCTATTGGAAATTCAAATTCAATTAAGACTTACGTGCAAGTGGAAGATGAAAAAGAGGCTTATTGGCTATCACATCTCTTCAACAATAGCTCAGAGCCAAACTTGTCCTCGTCCAAGAGCCACCAAATGGTGAGCACCTCATGTGACACATTAGTTAGCAACCTATTGTGGGCTCCTCCTGACTTCTTAAAAAGAGCCCACGTTGTAGTTCCCATGGGAAGGGATCCCATGGGAAGGGACAGGCAAGGCACGTAGGCAGGCTTTGGACTGGCCAGTTTGAATAATTTCAGTGGGCTCTGGGGCATAGGGGCTGTCTCTGGCTGTCTGACACCTGGCGCTGGGGTGATTAGAGCTGGTGGATAGTGGCCCAGAGTGGAGAGTGGGAGGTGTGGTCTCTGGACTGGTTGGTTTGCATTAAAAAGCACCTCTCTGGCAAATTATTTGTAATCTCCAGAAACTGACTACCCTGAGAGGGGCAGTGCCTCCAGGGTCACCAAGGTCCCAGATGTCAAAGTGTCAGAATACAAGACATGGTTATTACAGATGGGACAACAATCCAGCAACTTAGTGTAAACTGAAGGAAAAAAAGTCTTCGTATTGTACTTGCAACTTTTTTGTAAGTTTACTTTGAAATTTAAAAAAACAAGAGAGAGAAAACAAAAAAATGGCCCATCCAGAATACAATATTTCCTGAAGAGGGACCCTATCTTTTCCTCTCCTACACTGGGTTTTCATGGCCTGACAGATAGCCCGCCCCACCCCACCACAGTGGTACTCAGTACTATCACCCTTAGTAACTAGAACTCATTAGAAGAAAGCAGGTAACTGTTGAGTGGAATTGGTATAGTCCAATAAGTCTACCATTTTGGTGAACATGTGGAAGGCAGAAACGCCCTTACCAGCCCTGAAAAGGCTCCCCTGGATGCAGATGCCTGACAGCTCTTTCTTAGGAGTGGTCCCCAAATTACAGGGCACACCTGCCACCCTTAAGTGGACAAGCGGCTGTCGTAAAAGAGATCCTGGATGGATTAGAGTTACAGGTAGCCATGAGGCCTTCCCAGTACCACAATCTCCCAAATTCAAACACAAAATAAGCCCTTTAAACAAAGGAGTGCTGAAAACGGTGTCAACAAGTGGTTCTGGGGCCAAAATTGCAAGACCCCCAGCACACTCGCTGGTCCTGGAAACAGAGATTCAAGCTTCCCCAACCGCTATATCCCAGTGAAAATCTCAGAACGACACAACAGCTTAGAACTGGCCATATAGATAGCCTGACAGATGCGCCACCAAACTAAAATAGCTAACAATAGAACTAACACTTTATACGAGATGCCCTGAACTCCCATGGGCCCTTTCTCCAGAGTGTCCTCTGCACCCTGTGGTGACTGGCTGCGTACCTTCTCTCGGAGTCCCTCCTGCTAGCAGGCGGACTTTACATATTGAACTGGGTATGGCAAACCAGCACCACCTACATGCGAGTATACCTACAAGAGTCCTGGCAGGATGAACCAAAGGTCAGGGGTGAATTGTGGGAAAACAGAGTTGAGTGCAATAAGTTACTCCTAGCAAAATGACATCTGACCAAATCATTTACACCTGCCAGGTCAGACACTGTCAGAAGCCCCAGCTGTACTCACTATGCCCAATAAGTCCCTTACAAGACAACCCTGCTCTTTTTGGTTTCCCTCAATCCTTACCCCACACCCAGATGACTGTCCCAGCATTCTTCAAAAATCCTGTAGGTAGGCTCCTGTCCTATGTATATACATGCGTCCCAGAACCAGGCACTCACTCTCTCTCTCCTCCTCTGCCAGAACATCAGAGAGCCCTCTAACCAGTGGGTCCTCTCATCCAGGGATAGGCAACATGAGGGGAGTCCCTGAGAGGTAAAGAGAGTGAAAGTGAGAGAGAGAGAGAGAGAGAGGGAGAACGAGAGCGCCTTGTTTTGGGGACATGTATATAATAATAAACCTTCGAATTACTTGAAATCACTGGCTCTGGTGTGGTGTGTTTTGACATCCAATACCTTCAAACAGGAGGGAATAGCAGACCCAGAGCAGGCTGAGTCAGACCTCAAAGACCAGAGTCCTAGGTAGAAGACCAGGCTCAGGGAAGAGGCATACATCCAGGGACTAGAAGAAGTGACAAGGAAGGCCTAGGCCTTGGGACAAGGCGTGTGCAGAGGGGTAAAGAGCATGACTTTGCAGCCTTTCCGTTCATTCAGAGCATCCATCATGTGCTAGGCACAGGTGCTGGGTATACAGTGACAACTAAGACAGAATGGTCCCAACCCTTGTGAAGTTGGTAAACAGCTTCAAACAGCTTCAGCTCTACTAGCTGTGTGATCTTGGGGAAATCACTTCAGTTCCCTGTGATTCAGTTTTTTCCATTGTAAAATGGAGATAATACCTACCTCACAGGATTGTTTTAAGGCAGTGGCAGCTCCTGGATTTCCATGTGAGTGACTTAGGCACGGTCTAGTTGGAGGGGACAGCCAAGAGGAGCTTTTCTTGAATATCCTAGCAAGTACACTGTTTTTTCATGACATATCCATTTATTTGGGGATGTTTTCGGGGATCTGATGGGGTAGAATGAGGAAAGCTAAAGCCCCCCCCGTCCCTCAGGCCACCCTTTGACTCAAACACTTTGCGAGGATAAAACAAAATAATGTGTGTGAAGTGCTTACTACAGCGCCTGGCACATAGTAAGTAGAAGCTTAGTGAAATCCAATTATACAATTTGGTCCACAAAGACTGGACTCATGCAACCATGATCAGCAGGTTGGGCTAGATTTATGGTGGTTATTAGTTCTCACTATGCTTCAGAATCATCTGGGAGCTTTTAAGAGATACCTATGCCTAGGCCCCAGCCCCAGCGGCTCTGAATCAATTCAATCTGGTTTGGATCCCTAGCATCCATATTTTAAAAATCTCACAAGGTGATTCCTAATGTGCAGTAAGGGTTGAGACCAACATTAGGGCCTGGAGATGTTGCTAAATATACAGCTGGGGATCAAATTATCATTGCCTGGTAAGAAAGGAGTCCTGCAGACCCTGGGAATGAGTCAGGGCCTTCAAAAGTAGGTCTTGGGGGAGAGCCTGCCCTGATGGTCTAGTGGTTGAAGTTCCACGCTATCCACTTCAGGGTCCCAAGTTCATTTCCCAGTTGTGGAACCACACCACCTGTCTGTCAGTTGCCATGCTGTGGCAGTGGCTCACATAGAAAGACTTACAACTTGGATATACAACCCTGCACTGGAGCTTTGGGGAGAAGAAGAAGAAACAAAAAAGAGGAAGATTGGCAATGGATGTTAGCTCAGGGAGAATACTTCCCTGAAAAAAAAAAAAGAATCATTTAAAAAAAAATAGTAGGACTCAGGGGGATGGTAAGTGACCACATTGATCAAACCACTCAGTGGGTGGCTGTTCCCTTTTCCTTTTCTTTTTGCTTGTGAAGATATAACAATAGAACTATAACCACAATGTTCTTTCTCATGCTTTTCCCAGTGGAAATGCCACATTCATAAGACACTTGGAGAACTCACTGGCTAATTGAATAAATAATTCAATCTTCAGGAAATTAGAAGCAGCACAAACATCCTTTATTAAAGTTTCTGCTTTGAGCTCAAGATGTTACTTGGCAAATACATTTGAGAATATGTCTATCTTATTTATTTCTGGGTCCACAGCATCTATTCCAGTGGCTTATACAGAGTAGGTTTTCAGTAATTATTTATTGAATGAATAAATGAAATGAACATGGCTCCCCACACCGATCAATGGAATTGAGCTTAGCTGCTAAGACATATTCTAGTTTAGGAATGCATCCATGTGAGGCAGGTCTCTCATCTTTATATTAGTGAGTCAATGTTAACTTTAAAATAAATTATTGTAACTAAGAATTCTCATGTGTGCTGCCACCCTCAGAAGACGTGAGTGATGAGGAGGTAGAATTATGACTCTGAGCTGGGCTGTCAACAGTTCGGATACTCCCTCCTTGAATATGCACCACTAGATCTGTGCAAGCTTGCATCTTGATTATCAAAAAAATACTTGGGTCATAGTGTGTAGAAAATACCAAGGAATCGACAAAAAAAAAGCTTGTAAAATTATTGAGTTAGCAAAGTTGCAGGATACAAGATCAGCACTCAAGATTCCATCACATCCTATATAGTAGCGATACACGTGTGGAACAGAAATTAAAAACACAATACCATTGGGGCCAGTCCTGTGGCTGAGTTAAGTTCCTGCCCTCCACTTCGGCGGACCAGGGTTTTGCTGGTTCAGATTCTGGGCGCTGACATGGCACTGCTCATCAGGCCATGCTGAGGCGGTGTCCGACATGGCACAGCCAGAGGCACTCACAACTAGAATATACAATTATGTACTTGGGGGCTTTGGGGAGAAGAAGAAGAAGAAAAAAGAAGATTGGCAACAGATGTTAGCTCAGGTGCCAACCTTTCAAAAGAAATACAATACCATATTTAATCACTCCAAAGAAATATAAATCTAACAAAATATGTATAGGACTCTATGCTGAAAATTATAAAATGCTTATATAAGAAATCAAAGATTTAGGGGCTGGCCCAGTGGCGCAGCAGTCCAGTTCGCACGTTCTGCTTCTCGGTGGCCCTGGGTTCACTGGTTCGGATCCCGGGTGCGAACATGGCACCACTTGACAAAAGCCACGCTGTGGTAGGCATCCCACGTATAAATAGAGGAAGATGGGCACGGATGTTAGCTCAGGGCTAGTCTTCCTCAGCAAAAAGACGAAGATTGGCAGTAGTTAGCTGAGGGCTAATCTTTCTCAAAAAAAAAGAAAAGAAATCAAAGATTTAAATAAATGGAGAGACATCCGTTGTTTGTGGATTGGAAGACTCAACATAGCAAAGATGTCAATTCTCCCCCAATTGACCTATAGGTTTAATGCATTTCCTATCAAAATCCCAGCAAGATATTTTGTACAAGATTAGTCCAAAATATATATGGAAAGGCACAGGAACTAGAATAGATAAATTAGTTCTGAAAAAGAATAAAGAGGGGGGGCCGGCCCCGTGGCTGAGTACGTAAGTTCACGCACTCTGCTTCAGTGGCCCAGGGTTCCACCGCGGACATGGCACTGCTCGTCAGGCCATGCTGAGGTGGCATCCCACATGCCACAACTAGAAGGACCTGCAACTAAGATATACAACTATGTACTGGGGGGCTTTGGGGAGAAGAAGAAAAAAAGAATAAAGTGGAAGGAAATACTCCATCTATTGTTAAGACTTACTATGTAGCTACAATAATGAAGACAGTGTGGTACTGGCAAAGAAATAGACATATAGATCATTGGAACAGAACAAAGATCCTAGAATAGATGAACACCATTAGGATCAAGTGATTTTTTACAAAGATGCAAAAGCAATTCAATGGAGAAAGGATTGTGTTTTCAACAAATGGTGCTAGAACAATTGGACATCCATACACAAAAACAAAACGAAACTCAACCTAAGCCTCACACCATATACAAAAAATTAATTCAAAATGGATAATAGATTTAAATAAAAACATAAAATTATTTTTCAATTTTTAGTATAAAATGTAAGAGAAAAATCTTTGGTGTCTAGGGCTAGATCAGGCATGATGCTGAAAGCAAGATCCATAAACGAAAAAAATTAATAAATTGGATTTCATCAAAATTAAAACGTTTCTATGGAAAATCCTGTTAAGGTGGTGAAAAGACCAGATAGACACTGGGAGAAAATATTTACAAACTGGATTAGTTTCCTAGGGCTACCATAACAAATTACCACAAGCTTGGTGTCTTAAAACAACAGAAATTTAGTGTCTCACAGTTCTTGAGCCCAGAAGCCCGATATTAAGGTGTCAGCTGCTTTCTCTGAAGGCCGTAAGTGAAGGATTCTTCCTTGCCCCTTCCTAGCTTCTGGTGGTTGCTGGCAATCCTTAGCACTCCTTGGCTATAGACACATCACTCACGCTAATCCCACCTTCCTTTGTCACGTAGTATTCTCCATATGTGTCAGTGCCCAAATTTTCCTCTTCTTATGAAGACACCAGTTATTGGATTAGGGCTACATCCTAATCCACTATGACCTCATCTTAACTTGATTATATCTGCAAAGACCCTATTTCCAAATAAGGTCACATTCATAGGTATCGGGGTTTAAGACTTGAACATATCTTTTTTGGGGAGCACAGTTATGCCTACAACATAAACCGTATGTTCAACAAAGGCTTTATATCCATAATATATAAAGAACTCTCAAAACTCAACAGTAAAAACACAATCCATCCAGTTACAAAAGGGCCAAAAGACACCAGCAGATATTTCACCAAAGAGGAGACATGTATGGCAAATAAGCACACACACAAAAATGTTCAACATCATTAGCCACTAGGGAAGTGCAAATTAAAACCACAAGGAGTTATCACTACACACCTATTAGAACAGCTAAAATAAAAAACAGTGATAATACTAAATGCTGGTGAGGATGTGGAAACATTGAATCACTCGTGCACTACTGGTGGGAATGTAAAATGGTACAGACACTCTGGAAAACAGTTTGGTAATTTCTCATAAATTTAAACACACACTTACCGTATGGCCCAGCAATCACACTCGTGGGCATAAATAAATGGAAACTTAGTCCATACACAAAAAAGTGTAAAGTATTATTCATAGCAGCTTTCCATGTAATAGCCAAATATTGGAAGTCATCCAAATGTTCTTCAATGGGTGATGCCTGCACAGACTCTAGTATATCCATCTCATGGAATAGGGCAATAAAAAGAGATGAACTACTGATCCATGCAACAACTTGGATGGATCTCACTGGTATTATGCTTAGACAAAATCAATCTCGAAAGGTTATATACTGTATGATTCCATTTATATAACATTTTTGAAATGATGAAACTTCAGAGATGGAGAACAAATTAGTGGTTGCCAAGAGACAGGGATGGGGGTTAGCCGCAAATCCAAAGAGGGAGTACCAGGGAGTTACTTTGTGGTGATGGAAACAGTTCTGTATATTGATTATGGTGATGGTTGCACGAACCTGTATTTGGAGCAAATTTGCATAGAACTATACACACGTAAGTGAATGCAGGTTTAAAAATTGTGAGAACTGTTAAAGTCTTTAGTCAACCATGTTCTATCAATGTTGATTTCCTGATTTTGATACTGTACTCCAGCTATATAAGATGTCACCATTGGGGGAAGTTGGGTGCAGGGCATACAGATCTTTCTACTCTTTTTGCAACTTCCTGTGAATCTATAATTATTTCAAAGTAAAAGGTTTTTTTTAAACGTCTGAATGCCAGGTGTGTGGATTCTATTCAATTATCTTAATCATCTTTGGCAGGGTTATCAGAGGTATTGTAAGCTCTGTGTAGAAATAATAAAGCTTTATTGCGCATTTAGTATGTGTGAGCCGCTATGCTAAGCATTTTACATTCGTTATCCCATTTGATCCATATTATAGCTGGAAGAAGTAGCTAGTGTTATGTCACCTGCCTTTTATAAATCAAGAAACTGAAAATCAGAGAAGTTCAGTAACTTGCCCCAGATCACAGAGCTTAAGTGGCAGAACTAAGGCTTGCACGTAGGTCTAACTGATTCCAAAGCTTGTGATCAAAAACACAATGCCATAATGACTCCATACTTGGGCGGTTGTGAGGCCAAAATGAGGCATCTTACGTCAATTGCCTACCTCAGTGTCTGGAACATAATTAACATCCAGTGACTAGCACACTTTTACTATCATCATCTTCAGCATTATTATTTACTAACTGTGGTCTTCGCCTTAGCACTGAGCAGCATCTGGTCCTTACATTTAGGGCACCGTGAATAGTGTCAGAAGAAAAGAGTCAGATCCGTATCTGTAAAATCATAAAAATAAAAATACCTACCGCACAGGGTTATTGTAAGTTTTCAGTAAAATTAAAGGTGATAATATATGTGAAACGTGCTCTGTAAACAGTAAAGCTCCCTGCATGCTAGCTGCATTGCATTTTATTCCATTTCTTTACCTCTAGATTGGCAGCTAAAAAGCTTTTTGCTTCTCAGCCATGCCGCAATCCACAAGCTCATCACCCTGCTCACTCGCTGTGTGTTTCTATGGCATCAATCACCATAGTTTCTAGATTCTCTGACAGATATATTAGCTGAAAGGCAGTTTAACAGAAGGAATCGGTGAATTTGATTCAAAGAACTCCATCCTCTCCACCTTGAAGCGGTGTTTAGCTGAGCAGCAGCAGGTCACATATTCATTACTTCCCCATTCATTGCTTCCAGATTCCCTTTGCAAAAACGTAAATAAAGTGATGAATTTAGAGTTATTTCTGAGGCTTTCAATAATCAATAGGTTTCTCTAAAATCATCTTTGTCCTGGGATAGAATTTCACAGGGGTTCCTCTACAGCAGAGGGTGGCAAACTATGACCCGTGACCCAAATCTAGCCTGTCACTCCTTTTTGTGTGACCCTCGAGCTGAGTGTTTTTTTACATTTTTTTAATGCTCGGAAAAAAGTTAAAAAAAATAAAAGAATAATATTTCACAACACATGAAAATTACACGGAATTCATATTTTAGTGTCTATAACTAAAGTTTCGTTGGAACACAGACACTCTCACTGTTCAGGCAGAATTGAGTAGTTGTAAAGCTGAAAATATTTACTATCTGGCTCTTTACAGATGAAGCTTGCCAACCCCTGCTCTATATGATAAGAACATCAGTGATCCAATATGGACGCCAAGAGAGTAGACTCTCAACCTACATTTAGCCCCACCCCCACCTCTCCAAGCCACTCTCCTCCTCACTCCCTCCCACCCCCATAGTTTTAAACATACCTATCTCCCACACTACGTTGCAAGTTCTTTGGAGGGAAAGATTCATTCTTTTCTCTTTCATCTTTGCATCCCACAAGGTGCCTAGCATAGTGTTTTACTCATAATAGACAAATGATGAGTTTTTTTAAACAGAGCTGGATCGAATTTCCATAGCAACTGAGTTTCATGAATGAAGTGTCACCATGCAGCATCCTTTAAACCCAACCCATTCCATTCAGTGCTCGAGGTCAGATGTAGATCTGCTGCAGGTAAAATAGTATTTGCACTCTATAGCACGGAGATTCATAAATCACAATTCTGTTTAAATGTCTGCTGTTCTTATTCTTGGAGTAAAAAAGATCTTTCTAAATATTTCACAAAACCCAAACCATAAAACAAAAGATTGATACATTTGACTAAACATTAATAAGGAATTTCTGCATGGCAAAAACCACCTAAACAAAGTAGAAAGATGAATGAACTGGGGAGAAAGGGGATTAACATCAGGTAAAGAGCAAATTTCCCCAAATGAATAGCTTTTACAAATCAATAGGAAAGAGAGCAACAAGGCTTACAGAAATTAGGTGAAGAAAATGAACAAGTAGTTCACAAAGGAGCAAATACAAATGGCTACTGGCGTATGAAAACATGTTCAGCTCCAGTAATAATCAGAGAATTGCAAATTTAAATTCCACCATGATATCATTTTTCACCTATAACATCGACAAAGCTTAATGACACATTTCATTGGCCAAGGTGTGCAGAAACAAGCACTCTCGTGCATTGCTGGTAGAAGTACACATTTCCTTTGAGTGAAAATACATGTGCCTTTTGATCCAACAGTTCCACTTCTAGGAATTTTTTCTAAAGATATACTCATATATGTGTTAAATTATTTATATACAAGGTTAGCCATTGCAGCATTTTTTGGTAAGAGCAAAATATTAGAAACAACCAAAATATAAATCCTGGGGCCGGCATGGTGGCACAGCGGTTAAGTTCACATGTTCTGCTTCGGCGGCCCGGGGTTTGCAGGTTCGGATCCCGCGTGCAGACATGGCACCGCTTGAGAAGCTATGCTGTGGCAGGCGTCCCACATATCAAGTAGAGGAAGATGGGCACGGATGTTAGCTCAGGGCCGGTCTTCCTCAGCAAAAAGAGGAGGATTGGCAGCAGATGTTAGTCAGGGCTAATCTTCCTCAAAATAAAAATAAATAAATAAATGAAAATAAAAAATATAAATCCATAGGTGGCTAGTTAAATAAATGATGTTAAATCATTCGATGGAATACTATGCGGCAATTAAAAAAATAAGGAAGCACTTGACCTACTGTAGACAGGGAAAATGGTAGAAGTTTCGATGTATACCTTTTGTAAATTTTGAATTTGTACCACGTGATGCATTACTTATACAAAACTAAATTTAATTTTTAAAGGTGTGTTTATTTCTTGTTTCTTGATGGGGGATACTTTGGGGTTTGTTTTATTTTCATTCTTTGTACCTGTGCTATGCATTTCTTTTGTATCTGTTCAGTAATTAATAAGACCTAAAAATGCCTATTTTTAGGGGTAAGGATTTGCTAATTTAGGGAAGACTATAGGCTCTTGGTCATAAATGTTAGCACATAAAAATTGAGTCTGGGGCTTTGCAATGAAAATCAAGGTTTGTAGAAATATAAAAATATTTTAATTTAGTCACAGGCACTGATGGTGATAAATATAGGCAAAACCTTTTGCTTATAGTGAATCATTAATTTTGACAATAGAAGTGTAAATAGGACCACAAATAGAATTTCCAATCATTATCCTATGCCAAATACATCAGCTAGGGTTTAGTCATGAAACATATTTATAGTGAATGATATTTCTCCCTTATTTTCTGCATCCTGCTCTGTGCAACCTAGAATTGATCATGAGAGAATAAGGATGCTGCTTCTCCCTAGGCTGATTTTGGTTTATTATCCCTCTAGACAAATGTCAAACAAGTTGGAATCATTAATGGCTATTTCATAAGCTAACCAAATGAGAAATTTTCTTTATTCTCTGAGTGTAATGTTTCTAGCGATGAGATTCGGTTTAAAGCACATTCTTATGCATATAAAATTAACTGTTATAGTAGTAATTAATTTTACTTACACTGGCTGCTAGGTCTGAATTTCCTCAAGGTCCGATGTAAGTCTCCAGTATCCAAATAATATACTATATGATTTTAAAATTCTAGGACTAGCCAATACTTTCCAACGACACTAACAATATCACACTCTATTGTAAGCGTTATTGCCTGTTTGCTGGTCTGTCTCCCCACTAGCTTGTGAGCTCTATAAGAGCAGGGATGGTGCATTTTTTCAGCCTTTTAGTTTCCTCCTCTAGGCTCCCATAATCATTGTCATAGAATAGATGTTCAGTCGGTTGTTGAATGAATGAATAAGTACCCTCTCCTTGTTGTTTTCTGCCACATTATTAAAGGCAAGAATATTTAGAGTATTTAGAGAAGTAATAGGCAGAGGGCAAGCAGGACTCCCCAGTAGTGCTTTACTGGCCCTTTGAGCCACGGACCAACTACACCCTAAGTCATATGGTCTACAACTGCTGGCACGCAAAAAGAATCAAGTATAAGAATCCAAAAGAACAAATAAGCACCAAGTTTGAACCACTGCACTCCTAGCCTCCACACTAATTTGTGCCTTGTTAATTTAGTTTTGGTTGTTGCTGCCTGATTGCTTTACCAATGTGGGTAAAATAGATCCAGACAATATCCAATGGAAAAGCTTAGAATTCAGATGAATTTCGTCTATGGCTTAAACCTCTGCTCATTAGTTTAATGGACATTAAATGCTTAAAATATATTTGAGTACCTGTTCCTAACTAGATTCATTTCTTTTATTCATTTTTGTCTCTAAGCCTCTTGCCACGCTATGAACCAGGAACTGGCAAACTATGACCCATGCACGGACTGGTCACCTGTTTTTGTAAATAAAGTTTTATGGGAACACAGACACATCCATTTGTTTATGGATTGTCTGTGGCTGCTTTCGCAGCAGAGTTGAGTAGCTATGACAGAGACCATGTGACCCACAAACCTAAAATATTTCCTATCTGGCACTTTACAGAAAAAGTTCACTGACTCCTACTATTTCTGCATGATCAAATGATTAAGGATCTAAAGGAGGATACATTCACTCAACAAATAACTAATATTTAACTGAACTCTAATATGTGCCAGGCACTAGGAATTAAAAGATAATGAAGACCCTGAACGGTGTTTGTACAGGACATAATTTCAGCAGCAAGAAAAGTACATATTCTCATTCCAGAAGTCAAGGTAAACAATGCCACATTTGAAATCTGAATGCTACAGTGAAAAACCACCAGGATGGAGATCCGAGGCAGACGAATTGCTCTTCTTCTCACAGAAGCAATTATATACTTTCTAGAAACCTGGAAAATGTCATTCATTCCAGCTGAGAAGTACCCAACTCAACCAACCAATGTACTGGGAAGCACCTTGGACTGAAAGAAAGAAGTCTCCTAACTCTGCAACTCATAGTGCTAGCTAATAGATACAGCGTTTATCATATACCAGGCCCATACATCAACTTATCTAATGCTCATAAAAACTCTACGAGTTAGGGGCCTTTATTCAGTACCCCCTCTTCACACACAAGGAAACTGAGGTACAGAGTGGTGAAATAGCTTGCCCAAATCACATGCCTAATAAGTGGGAGTAGGGATTTGAACCTATGTAGTTTGGCTTTGGAGTCTGGGCTCTTAACCATCCACACTGCCTTCAACTGATTCTATGAGTGTGGACAGCTCACGCAATCTCCTTGAACCTCAGTTTCCTCATCTGTGAAATGAAAATGTTGGTCTTGATCTCTCGGGTTCTTATAGCTATAAGATTTCAGGATTCTTGGTTTCAATAGACATTTACATGTACCCAACACTGTGGGAATTACCAAAGATAATATAAGACACATATTATTCATTCATTCAACAAGTAATTAATGAGTGTCTACTATGTACCAAACTGTGTTCCAGGCATTGGATACAGCAGCGAACAAAACAGACAGCAATCTCTGCTCTGGTGCTGCTTGCATTCTAGCGGAGGGCATTAATAACAGTGACAAGCATTTGTAGAGCAATTACAGTGTGCCTTACACTGTGCTCTGTAATTTATGTGGGTTCTCCCTTTTAATCTTCACAGCAGTCATGAGTTCTACGGTACAGATGAAAAAACTGAGACTTGGAGAGGTTAGGTACCTACCGAAGGTCACAGCTAGTAAGTGGCAGAGCCCAGATCTGTCTACTTGTAGATTCCATGCGCTAACTCATGTTACGCTACTTCCCTTCTAAGGACTTTATCACCAATTAACTGACTGACAAGCAGTTACGGTGAACTGGCTTAAGAAGAATCTCTTGGTATTTTGACAGTTTTTAAAAAGTGAAGCAAGAGTAAAGGTGGGCCTCTAAATCTGCAAAGTCACATCAGAAACTCTGAGCTGACAGGCCAGAACAAAGGATTCCTGTCTATATGATGACCTCTGGGCCTCTTGAGAGGAGTCGCAAAAGGAATTTAGAGATTGATGGTCTTGTACTAGGATTAAAATTCTGGGATAAAGTAGAAAAGTGCCCTCACCTCTGGCTGGGGGAGTGAGGGCATGCCCCAGGGTGACAGAGGACTCACTCTAAGGAAGAAGAGAGAGAAAAACCCTGAAAACATACTTGTGTCTTGGGTCTTGAGTTTGAAGTCATCAAAGAATGCATATTTGACCCAGCGTGGTCTCAAATGCTTTCTAGCCCAGATCCTGGAAGAACTTGTTCCTCCGCATAGTGGAGTGCAAAGCAGGGAATTGGGAATCTTGCAGTTTTGGTAGCCAAACTGCAATATTCAGAGCCAAATTTCATGAATGTCTCAAACTTTGGTGGGACCTTAGGAAACAATGTTTACAAAGCCTAAATGGATTTGACCATCCCTAAGTCCACTCCCAGTAGACTTTTGGAGGTCTTTAAGTCTTTAGTACCTGTGTTTATATAGCTAAAGTAAAGCCAAAGGCTGTATAACTATCTAATGCATTTAGAACATTCCGTTGTATCAACCATTGTACAAAAGTTTTATCAATCAATTCCTGCTTAATGGATCCAATGGTCTGGGTCTATAGATGCTAGGATTTGGCTCTGTCAATGGGGTGTGTGAGAGAGAGAGTCATTCAAGTTTGAAGCTAAGCTAGAATTCAGACATGTCTAAATTCTTTGACCTCATTGAGACCTCCAGTCCACTGATTCATCACTTTTTCTCGGTCCTTTGGCTTCCTCCCATCCTCTCTTCCTTGTCCAGCTTAGGTTGCATGAACTTATAATCACTTCTTTGCAACTCCCTGGCTTCTCTCTCTCTTTCTCTCTCTCTCTTTCTCTCTCCTGGCAAAAGCCCAACTCTGGTTGAACCCAGAATCTGAGTTACTAAATGTTTCTGGACATAATCAGAGAACTGGGATGCCTGCCTTTACTTTAAATTCATGATCACTGGGGCCAGCCCGGTGGCGTAGTGGTTAAGTTCATGCACTCTGCTTCGGTGGCCCAGGGTTCACCAGTTTGGATCCCAGGCTTGGACCTACACACTGCTCATCAAGCCATGCCATGGCAGCATCCCCCATACAAAAAATAGAGGAAGACTGGCACAGATGTTAGCTCAGGAAGAATCTTCCTCACCAAAAATAAATAAATAGGTAAATAAATAAATAAATAAAACAAGAATTGTTTACTTTAAAATAAATAAATAAATTCATGATCACAAATATCAAATGACACTTAATACTACCAGGCAATCCTGGTACATTTCCCTGGTAAATTCATTTTCTCACTATCCAAAATAATTATTCCATATCTTCTCCTCAAAACTCCTACACTCATTCTCAGCTGGCATCACTTTATATTTCATTGAGATAATAGAAGCCATCAAATGAGAATCTCCTCCTTACTGCAGTTATCCATCACCGTCCTTCATTCCTAGTCTTTCATTGAAGATTTCAATACCTGAATCACCATCTTCTCACTCTAAACTCTTGATGTTCTTGGTGGTTTCAGCATCTAAGTACAGAATCTGTGCAACACTCTGGCTGCTCAGATCCATGACTCTCTTTCTCTCTTTCAGTGATCATTTCCTCCATCCTACTTCAGCCACTTACTCCTGTAGTCATAGGTTACATCTTGTCGTTATTGAAAAATGCACCACCTGAAAAATTTTGACTTCAGGCATCCCATTCTCTGACTATCACCCCCAACCCTTCCAGCTCACTTCTTCTAGTTCCCCCACTCCAACCACTTTTTGACTCGTATCTGGACCTCCAATCCATTAACCCTACCACTTTTCACTGACGAATTGAAACCCTCGTGTCTTCCCTTTGTTCCTGAACCAGCTTAGACTACATAATCCAACATCATGACCACTCCCATGCATATATCCTCAAATGACTGACCCTCCTCTCCCTCTATCATTCTTGCCTGACAAAACCTCAATGGCAGTTAAGTCCATCTTTCCACCTACTCTGTGTCTGCTCCTGAGCAGCTAAACTTGTCTGCAGCAAATACAAAACCATGCTGACTCATCTCACTTAACATTTTTGCCAAAACCTTAAGTAGGCCCTCAGTACTGCCTGGCTAGCCTACTATATACATTTTCCTAGTCAAGTCACTCTCTACTCTTCCAGATGGTTATTTCACACCTTCTCCTCTCAAACCTCCAAAACTCTCTCCACTTCTCTTTCTCTCAAAAGATGATTTTTCTTCTTATTTTATTGGGAAAATATATATAATCAAAAGAAAATTGCATATGCCTCTACCACTAAATCTACCAATTTGCTTGTATCTCTACCCGTATAATGTGGTTACACACAAACTGGAGACCAACTTCTCCACCTGTACACTGGATCCCATCCTCTCTTGTCTACTGGAGAATACGACTCCAACATATATGCCTCCTTGCTCCTGCATCATCAAGATTCTTCTTTTACTGGATTATTATCATTGGCATATGAAAAAATATTCTATCACTCATCATAGAAAAGCCAGATAGCCTTCAAGCTGCCACCTCTTTTCTTTTCTCTCCTTCACAGCAAAACTCCTCAAGAGTTATATAATTTTACCATCTTCACTTTCCTCCCATTCTTTCTCAAATCTATTTTAATCAGGACTTCATCCCCACCAGTCCACCAAAATTTCTCTTATTAATCTCACTAATGACCTCCGTATGTCAAATCCAAAGCTCACTTCTCTGCCCTCATCTTACTCAACTTCACAGAAGCATTTGACACAGTGGCTCACTCACTCCTTCCTCTTTAAATAACTAACTTTCAGAAAACCACACTCTTCTGGTTTTCCTCCTACCTTGCTGACCACTCCATCTCAGCCTTTCTTGCTAACTCCTCCACTTCTTTCTAACTTCTAAAACATTGAAGTGCTCCCGAGCTCATTCCTCAGACTACTTTTCTTCTCTATCTACAGTCATCGTATCCATGCCCATCACTTTAAATGCCAGCAATAAGTTGATGACTCCCAAATTTATGTCTCCAATTGTGACTTCTGCCCTAGGAGCCAGACTCATCTATCCAAATACTGACTCTCCATCTCCACTTGGTTGTCTAAGAAAGAACTTACGTTTAACATGTTCAAAACAAAACTCTGAATTTTCCCATGGAAACCTGTTCTTCTCCTAGTCATCTCCATCTCAGTTAATAGTACCACCATTTACCCATTTGCTTAGTTGGAAAGCTTGGGAGTCATCCTAGGTTACTGTCTTACTTTCACACCAATTCATCAGCAAGGCCATTCAACTCTACTTTCAAAATCATGGCCAATCAATCCACTTCTCACCTTCCACAGTACCACCCCAGTTCACGATACAATGCTCTCTCACCTGGTCTACTGTGACAGCCTCCTACCTACTTTCTCTGCTTCTTCTCTTGCTCTCCTACAATCCATTACCAATAGAGTAGCCAGAGGGATCATTTTAAAAATGATTTACTTTTTAAAATGATCATGTCACTCCTCTCCTTAAAAGCCTCAATGGCTTCCCTTTGCTGTTGGAATATAACCCAAAGTCTTCACCAAGGTCTACAAAGATGACCATAAACTTCCCATGCTCACCTCTCCAGCTCTGATTCCTGCTCTTCTTCGCTAGGTTCCAGTAACATTTGCCTTCTTCAAGTGCTCCTGGAATGTTTCTCCCCTGGGATTTTTTTTGCTCATTGTTCTCTCTTTCTGAAACATTCTTTCCTCATTCTCTTTTAGATCTCTGCTCCTCGGAGAGGCCTTTTCTGGTTACCCTTTTAAAAATAACCACTTCACCTCCCCCATACACTCACCACCCACTAACCCCTTAGTCTATTTTGTGTTCTTCATAACACTTATCTCTCTCTGAAATTCTACTATATATTCTCTGGTTTTAATTCTTCATTATATGTTTTCTCCCTTAGAATGAAAATTGCATGACATGAGATTGGGGACTTAGTCTATTTCACAGTATCTTCATATATAGCCTAGAACAGTGCCTGGTATGTGTTAATTGAATGAATGCATCTTCTCATCACCAAATTCACAATTCTACCTTAATCTGCACCTACTCCCACTTCCCTCTTGATATAAGGAAGGATGTCTCCCTCTTCCAACAAAGATTAAACTCACCACTTGTGACCTCTATCCCAACTCTTTTCACCCACTCAAGGCTTTGACTCCTTAACTTGTTCCCCTCTTTCCTACATCTTCAGTCACTCTGTCTCTACTAGAATATTCCTGTAAGCGTTTGAACATACTCTATTATCTCCCTTCTTAAGAAAATCCTGCAACTCTATGTCCCCTCCAAGATTTCTCTGCTCCCTTTCGCAGCAAAACTTCTTTGTAATTGTCTTCACATGTTGTGCTTTCTCCACTTCCTTACCTACCACTCATCCCTCAGCTCTCTCAGCTCTGGCTTCTGTACTCACCACGCCATTGAGACAGCTATGAATAATGTCATCAACAATCATCATGTTGCCAGATCCACTGGACACTTTAAAGTCCTCAAATTACTTGACCCGCCAGGAGGATTAGAGACCATTGGCTACTTGCTTCTTGAAACCCTCTCCCTTCTTGGTGTCTGTGACATCATACTTTCTCGTTTTTCTCCTCCCTCACAGTTCATTCCTTCTCAGCGTCCTTTATAGGCTCTTTCTTTTCTACCTGGCTTCTAAATGTTGTGATTCCTTAGGGTTTGGACCTAGGCCCTCTTTCTCTGACTACACTCTCTTGCTGGGTGACATGATCTGATCCTATGGCTTTAAGGACCATCTATATGTCAATGAAATCCTCTGCAAGGCATCAGAGGCCAATATTTCTACTTAAGCTCCCCTCTGATAGAGTGTAACAACAAAACCAAAAGAGAAGAGAGACCTTCTTTCCCACCGGGAAGCAGGCTACTGTGTAGCTTCAGTACTCTAGATGTGATAGGAGATAGCCATGACTACTAGATGCCAGGCAGATACAGAGATACCCAGCATATGCCCAGGAGGAAATGAAATTATTTGTGAGTACATGTGAGGTACCCGCTGAGAAGTTCAAAGTCCTGTGGGAGCTAGGTAAATGTAGTTTATTATTGGCAATGTGAGTGAGTCCATTCATACTGGTAAGGCTGGAGAAACACAGGATATGGTACAAGTCATCATGTTTTATATCTGGTGCTTTTCAGGATGTTGATCTCAGTGGTGGTGGGAAAATCTGTGTCTGGTTGTCTTGCAAAAGTACCACTCACTACTTGCCCAACAGACTAATAAATAAAAGAGAATGCCAATGGCTTTACAATAATTATTTAGTTGGGAAAATTTAAAGAGGGATTGTCAGTTGGTAAAAAATAGTTATGGGTCAGTACATTTAGCCCACTAGTTTGCAAGGCTTTCTAAATAACCTAGATATAGCTAAATAACCATGCTAAATAAGTGTGGCCTTCTCATTTGCTCCATTAGTAGTGGCTTGGGATTTTAAAAATGGGTATTTTTGAGTATGGGAGGGTTCTATAATTTTATGAAAGGACCAGTTACTTGGGCCAGACAAATTGTCTTCCCTGGGACAGAGGAGCAATAGTATCTGACACAAAAATCAGTTTCAGTGCTCTTAGATGAAAGCAAAACAGTTAGGGTGGCAACTCTTTGTGCAGAAATCCAAGGGTAGAGTGACAGCTCCCTTGAAACTATGGGGCCTTAAAAGATTATTTAAGTAACTCAGGCCAACAAAACAGGTGTTTCCTGTTTAAATCTAGAATATATTTTTTCCCAAGCTTTTTATGTTTACAGGGGGTGGGGAAAAGTTTGGGGACACACCATTGATGTCTTTGGGCATCCATCACTCCTGGATCATCTCTTGGGGGTAATATCAAAGAAATTAATGGGAACTTGATAGTCAATGGCTGTTCTCTAATTGATGTCAGCTACAGTACTGAACTTCCAAGTAGGGATGACTAATGACCTTTATACTTACTTCAATCGGTGAGATCTCTGAACCACTTCGTACTCAGCCTGTCTAATATTGGTCACCTTGGGGATAACATTTATAGAATAGAATTGGGAATGAAGATATCAGAAGGCATAATGAAATGATAATGAAAGAATAATAGCAGCAATAGCCAGCGCTTACTATGTATCAGGCATTGTGCTGAATGCCTACACGCATTATCTTATTTGGTCTTCACAACATCCCTGTAAGGTAGGTGCTATTTGTTGTCTCCACACTATGGAAGAAGAAATTGAGGCTCCAAGAGATTAAATGACTTGCTTTAGGTCACACAACCAATATGTGATAGACCCTAAATTCAAATCCAGATCTATCTTACCCAAACCCACACTGTGGGTTGTTTACTCTGCTAACCTGGAAGAGAGGAAAAGAAAGTGAAGAAAAATGACAATGGATAAAATATAAACTATTATACTGAAATGCCTGAAGATATCAATGATGTGTCTCCAAACTTTTTCCCACCCCCAAAATAACTAAAAAGCTCAGGAAAAATAAGTATATTTCAGGTGAAAATCAGGCCATCTTTACTGCCACTCGATCATTCACATTTTCCTTTTTTCTTTTCCAAGAAGCCACTGGTGCCATGCTGTTGTGATATTTGTCCTTATGATTAGAATCCTGAAGTTTCAAAACTCAGTTTCCCAAAATATCAAATTAATTGCATTCTTATTCTGCTCCTTGGAGTGATCTTTGGTACCAGAACCCTCCCAGCCTCTAGCTAAAGCAAGTTAGACTGCACAGGAAACTAGTAATAGTCCCAGAGCACCTTGATACTAGCAGAGTTCTTGTCTGAACACATTGCTCCCTGTCCCTCTTTGGGAGTCGAGGGAAATTGGGTCTAGGGGCAGAGAATTAATCAGGATACAGGCCAAAGTGGTTGGATTTGGATCCCAAGGGCTGGAGGCTAAGCTGGGGAATTACCAAGGCGGCCAGGAGTAGAAAGAGGCAGGAATACCAGTACAAGTCCTTAACGGGTACTGAGAATCAGGCTAGGAAAACCAGTGCAGTCACTATACCCTATCAACAGAAGTGGGGTGGAAAATGATAGACAACAACTGGAACAGAATGGAAAGAAGGTTGCAAGCCATTGAGAAGGTCCCCAAATGCTGAGTGGTCCTTACAAACACCTTAGATTGGCATTCTTAGTGCTCCAACTTTCTTTCCAGTGTCCTCTCTCACCATCCTCCCCTCACTCAACCATATGAACACAGGAAGCACTTCCACACCTCTGAGGCTTTCCATATGCTGTTCCCTCAGCCTGGAATGCCTTTCTTCTACACCTTGGCCACAGAAACCACCTCATCTTTCAAGGATCTTCTTAAAAGCCACCTCCTCTGTGAAACTTTCTTATCCTCCCTGACTTAGAATTAGTCACTGCATCCTCTGTGTTGTCATGGACTTTACTTATCTCCTTCATAGCACGTAAATTATATGTTATATTGCGGTTATTTGTGAACATGCCTGTGTCTCTTACTAATGCGTAAGCTCTATGAGGCTAGTTTTGTTTCTCCCTTATACCCAGTTCCTTGAGGACAGGATCTTTTTATCTTTGTCCTATTTATCTTTGTGTCCCCAGGGCCTGGCAAATGAGCTGGCACAAAGTGAGGCTCTTGCTAAATATTTATTGAATGAACGAATGACTGTTGAATGATGAGTTA
The DNA here is from genome assembly GCF_021613505.1 of Equus quagga. Taxonomy (NCBI): domain Eukaryota; kingdom Metazoa; phylum Chordata; class Mammalia; order Perissodactyla; family Equidae; genus Equus; species Equus quagga. Next base: position 15,109,924 of record NC_060276.1, read on the forward strand.
ATGAGTGAATGATGGAGACAAACCCTGGCATGTAAAACACTAAAACAGCAGACAAGGCAAAAGAAAAAAAAACCTGCTTTATTTACACATCATCCTTTTCCCTCTCAATTTTTTTTTCCGGGAAGATTAGCCCTGAGCTAACATCCACCGCCAATCCTCCTCTTTTTGCTGAGGAAGATTGGCTCTGAGCTAACCATGCCCATCTTCCCCTACTTTATATGTGGGACGCCTGCCACAGCGTGGCTTGATGAGTGGTGTCTAGGTCTGCGCCTGGGATCTGAACTGGTGAACCCTGGGTCGCCGAAACAGAGTGCACGAACTTAACTGCTGCACCACCAGGCCAGCCCCATTTCCTCCCAAAATTTTGACATGGCTTGAAAGTCATGTATATTTAGATTAGGACAAATATAAAATTAGGACATTGCTGAAGAGGACAGCAAGTGAGTGATTCTGTTGTAATAACCAATCTCTTGGTTTAAAGCAGTAAGAAATAAATATACATCTTCAAAATCCCATTATCTGCTTTTTCACTCTTGGCAGAAGCACACAACTCCCAGCAAAACAATAGCGCTCTTGCAAGAGCTCAAACACACAGGATACTAACACACATGTTGCCCTTTTTCATTAATTTCTTGTTCCACTCTCAGAGCTAACTGGTAAAGTACATAGGTGAGAAAACAAATGTCAAGTAGAGACGAAAAAGAGAAGGGTCAAAAAGAAATAAAGCTTCAAGGTAAAAGCTGAAGCAACGTTTGCCCACTAGGATATGCTGTTAAGTGAGCCAACTGTCCTTAAATCTATCAGCCACCAACTTCTAAAGAAGATTTGAAAGGGCTTACTATAAAAGAGACAGAGACAGAGAGAGATGCAGAGAGACAGAGACAGAGAGAGACAGAAAGAACTTATATCCAGATCAGTTAAAGGAAAAACAGAAAAAATCAGCAACTCCATCAGGAAAGGAGAAAGAGTAATGGACTAGGAACTGAAGATAGAGAAGTCACTGAATGCTGAAATTGTTCTGGCCTTTCTGTCAATCAAGAAAATAATTCATGATGGGCTACAAATCTCTCCTTGTCTAAAGAAAATGTGGCACTGAGAGTAAGTCATCAGCCCTGAGCTATTTCTCCAGGAATGAGGATGGCTCCATTTGAAACCCTGCCCACTCTCTTGGCCAGCGTCTTTTGCAAGCTGCGAGACACCCTGGCAGGGTTAGCTGTGGCCTTGGGATGGAGGGAGCTGAGAGGCCTACAAGGGACTGAACACGTGGAATGGTTAGCTCCGTGCTCCTACCCACTGGCTGAGCTGCCCAGCAAGGACTTTGACAAGTGATCGACAAGAAATCTTCTCCCAAAGAACCGTATTTTTAAAGCAAAGATGAACGCTTAAAGTGCAAACATTGAGATTATTTACTTTGATTTCCTTTTTAAAAGAAAACTCTTGAAAATTACAGTGATGGTTTATTTAATGTCTCAATTTAGAAAATCTCGGAATACAAGGAGGTAATAACTAAAATTTTCTATTTATTAATTAACTTTTCCCATTGTCAACAGTTTAAACCTAGTCCCCTCCTCCCCAGAAAGACAAGTTACAGCTAACGCTTAAGCATTCATCTCCCCCTTCTAATTGCTGTGTAGGAGTAATCCTGTGATTCTGGAAGGAAACTGCAGTGAATAAATGAACGACTCTCTCATTTGCTATTTGGAAGTTATAAAAATTACAAGACATCATTCCATTATATTCTATCATTTCCTTGTCATTGGAAAAGGTTCCAACCTTTCATCATATTAAAAAGCAATTATCAAAATGTTTTATTCCATAATAAGTTTGAGTACTAGGAGAGAAAGTATTCAGAAATCAAAATAACGGGGTTCTTTTTAGCATATAAACAGGTGAGTCAACTCTCCAACTCTGAAAAAAATTATCAGTGAAAGACTACCTTTGAAACCATCTATTTGGAATTTGGTGTTTTTATACAGCCTAATTCCCATTAAACCACTGTGATTGCGTTACAGATGTTATCTTCTTGCTGACTCTGCAAGCTGATGGAGTTGGGTTTCAGTTCCTTCAAAAGCTGGCACACAGTGCTATTCACCAAGGTTAGCTGGGCTTTGTTGGAAAGAATTTGGAGAGCGCTCTCTCCTGCAGCCGGTCAACCAGTAGTAGGCTCTGAAGCCACCACGTGCAAGGCACTGTACTTCCTAGCCGGGGAGAATTACAAAGGGATTTAAAGATATGCCACCTAACCCTTTCATAATAATCCTTAACATTTGTACAGAACCTTACAATTTACAAAGGGCTTTCCCCTAAGTTAGCGCTTTCGATCCTAACAATAACCCAGAGAAGCTAGTACGGCACGTTTTACCAATCCTCATTTGATAAATGAGGAAACCAAGGCTCAGAGGGTTCATGTGCCTCGCCTGACTTCATGAAGTGAGTGAAACAGCAGCCGGGGCTGCAGCCCGAGTCCTGTGATGAGCAGTCCAGTGCTCTTTACATCCTGTTGCTTCTCATATAGCCACAAATGCAGGGGCACACGTGAAAGCGACAGAGCAAAAGTCCAACTGTATACAGAACCATCATCCAGAGTTACCAGAGAGGAGCAAAAGTTACAGGAGTCAGGGAGGCTGGGGCGTCACTCGCGGCCAAGGCTGCTAGACCTTTGTGTGGGTTAGAAGGAAGGTGCTCGCTTCTGAGGGATGCAGCCCTGGAGGGTAAATAGCTTACAGAGCCGTTGTCGGAAGTAGCAAAAAGGGGAGAAGGTGCCCCTTACCCCCGCCCCCTGAAGATGTGGCCAGTACCAAGGTGCAGGGCTAGTGAGCATGGTTTCGATTTCAGCCCTTCTTATCCTCCTCAGCTGGGTGTCTCAGTACCGGGTATTTCTATGCGACCATTCATGGTGGTCTTAAGTAACTAGAAAGCCTGAGAATCGGGGGAGCTAACTAGTCTTCACTACTCCAAGTGTGGTCCTTGGACTAGCAGCATGGGTTTCACCTGGAAGTTGATTAGCTATGCGGAATCTCAGGTGCCACTTCCAGGCCTACTGCCTGAGACTCTGCCTTGTAATAAGACCCCCAGCTGATTCGTGTGCACATTCAAGTTTGAGGAGCACTGGGCTACAAACAGGAGATAGGCCAGGAAGAGGATTTCTGGGAGTTGGAGACAGAAGACTCAGTGATCATTCATGGAACGGCAAGCAGGTTTGTCTGGCTGCAGAAGAAGGCTCTCAGGATAAAGAAGAGGCCCTGCCCTCCAGTGAATGGCACTCTGCTTGGAACTCAGTTGAGCATTAACTTTTACTCTTCTTGTGTTACTCCATTCGACGTTGTTTGAAGCCGTCTCTGGCGCACTAAACCCTGCCTGCCTAAAGCTCATTGTCCCTCTTCTGGAGGAGGTCACTGTCTCGAGATAAGAGAGAATATTCAATCCAATGCAACAGGCACCCGAATGAAGATGTAAGCAAGTCGCTGGGGGAGGACAGAGGAGCAGCCAACACCTCTGTCGGGGATATTTGAGTTGGGTGTTGAAACATGAGGAATTGCTCAACACAGAGAAGAGAAGGGTGTCTCTCCAGGCTGAGATGTCTGTCTCCCCCACTGAATTGTGGACCTTTCGTGGGGGTCTGGTTTAGTTTATATCTCCCTCCCCTTCCCCTATTTCAGGGCCTAGCACAGTGGTCAATGCACAACTGTTAATTAATGCTTGTTAACCAACTGACAAACTGACAGGCTGATTGAATAAATGAGTGGCTTCAGAAAGAGGAGTCATGCCGATTAACAGCTCAGGAATGATGTGGTTAAGATCTGCATTTGGGCTTTGGCTGGAGAAATGAGGGAAAGATCTAAGAAATATTGTACTATGCTAGGATTTCTTGTCTGAAGGAAAAAAAAAATCTAACAATGAGACAGACATTTTTAAAATACACCTTTGCTAAATCTGAATACTCCTTAACAATGAGCTAAGCGAACTGCAATCAGATCCATTCTCTCCAAATGGGTTGAGTGGAGGGCACTGGGAAAGGCTGCAGCTAGGAATTAGGCCTGTTTTTTCCAGCTCACCATGGGGTTCCATTTTGCTTTGGGTGAGAGTATGGGTATTTTCCTTTTATAGGTCTCCATTGCAGAGAGCAAGGCAGGAGTCCCCTGAATGAAATCCAGACATTAGCCTATCTTTTATAATCTGCATAATACTTCCAGGGAGGGATAGAGGGAGGGGGTCACAGGCTGGCAAGCCAGGGATCCAAAGGGGCTCATCTGGGCCCTGTTAGTGCAACAAAGCACATTGCAGCCCATCAGCTCCAGAGCCTCCTCCCACTGAACATTCAGTTATGTAGCATAATTGGCTTGGAGCCTGCATATACTGTAGCTTGAACACAGATGGCATTTTCTACAATATGTGAAATACATTTCAGAAATATAAGTAAGTTAGACTCTGCTGCTTAGTGTAAAAGATTATCAGACATTCAAGGAAAGCTATGTAGTTGAGCGTAGTTGAAGTTAGTAGAGTTGATAGGGGCCGAGAGGGGCGGGAGAGACTTCATGTAAAATCTGCAGAGACCTGAAGCAAGCCCGTGGTACTTGGGGTAAAAGAGAGGAGTAAGAATGAGAGGCATTTCAGAACTGGGAAACAAACTGCATGTGGGTGGCCAGACATTGGAGAGAATTGAGAATGATGCCCAGATTTCTAGTTTGGGCGATAGCATGAGCTGGGGCAGAGGGGATAAAGATAATGAGTTTGGGCATGAACACATTGAGTTTGAGGCGTCTTATGAGTCATTTAGGTGCAGATGTCCAATAAGACTTGGAAATACAAGGCTGGAGTTCAGTAGAGAGGTTGGTCTGGAGATACAGACATGAAAGTTATAAGCATAGTACTGATAACAAAAGCTGTAGAAGTGAATTCTCTCTCCTAGGAAGAATACACAAAGCAAGAGGAGAAGACTGAGAACAGGGAAAAGCCAACAAAAGCTAGGGTAGAGTGGTGTCAAGGAAGCTAAAATAGGACAAAGTTTCAGCATGGAGGAGCCGGCTCCGTGGCCGCGTGGTTAAGTTCACACGCTCCGCTGCAGCGGCCCATGGTTCGGATCCTGGGCACGGACATGGCACCGCTCGTCAGGCCACGTTGAGGCGGCGTCCCACATCCCACAACTAGAAGGATCTGCAACTAAGATATACAACTGTGTACAGGGGGGATTTGGGGAGATAAAGCAGAAAAGTTTCAGCATGGAGGGGTCAGTGATAGCTTGGAAAGCAACAGGAGATTGAAGAGGATAAGGGCTGAGAGGAAATCACCAGATCGGTCAATTAGTAGGTTCTTGGTGATCTTTGCCAGAGCAGTTTCAGTGGTGCAGGGGAGGAAGAATGACTGCAAAGTGAGAAACTGGGGACTATGAGGGGTTTGGTGTTGGAAGGAAGAAGAATGGGGTGGTGGCTTGTGAAGGAGAAGAAATTTTAGTATGCCAGAGGTTTTGGCATTGTGAGCAGAAAGGAACAGATTTGGGTAATGGGAGAAAGGACATCAATGGAGGTAGGTTCCTGAAGAGGTGATGGAAGGATGTGTCTTAGAAAGGAAGGACGCCTTTCCTTTGAAACAGAAAGGAATTCACAAATAAACACAATAAAATGCAGTGTTTTGGAAAATATCTTCATCATTAATAGAAATATTAGTGCCTGGAAAATTAACAAAGAAGAAAGATGCAATCAGGGTTGGCTGTGTAAAAGAATAACTAATTCAAATCACTCATGCCAACTGCTCACCATTTCTGCCTAATTAACATATGGCACCCTAACTATTGTGTATATAGACACATACTTGTCAGGTTAACTTAGTTCTAAATTTTATTTTATTTCACAACCAAATTCTCCTCAGGCGTGCTCAATCTTCATAACCTGTAGCTTATATAATATTGTGTGTTCACCATCTTAAAATCATTTCAGAAGGAGCACTGACGTGGACAGGAGAAAATTCTCAGAAGTGAATTTACTTCTGTGATATTTAACTTGTCAATTAGTGGATAAGAGAGAAAAAAAATGATGTATATATTGTCATGCGCCACATACCGCTGTTTCGGTCAACAACAGACTACACATACAACAGCGGTCCTGTAAGATGAGTACCACACAGCCTAGGTGTGTAGTAGGCTATACCATCCAGGTTTGTGTAAGTACACTCTGTGATGTTCGCACCATGATGAAATCACCTAACGACGCATTTCTCAGAACAGATCCCCTTGTTAAGCGATGTGTGACTGTACAGCAGAAAAGGAGGGCAAGTTTACGGCCTTGTCACACTCAAGAGATAGGCTCGCTAATGGAGATGCTTGTTCCATTTTGAGAGAAGATTGTGTTTTTGAAAGCAGCTTTTTTCCTAGGCCTCTGGTAGTTACATATAATTACTATATCCAGGGAACACAAGCGCCATGAAAACTCAGCAGAGGTGTTCTTTGGAGGTCGTCTGGTGAGATGTGGTTTGATGTGCACTACAGCAAAACTTATTCTGAGATTTCTTTGTTCCCCCACACAATGACTCATCTGTGGTCTAAAACATTAAAATCTCTATTATTTAAAAACGTATCAGCATATGCTTTTAATTCTAGTGTAAGCATTTATGAGAATAATAACTACCATTTATTGAGTGCCTACTATGTGATAGACACGTCATATGTACTCAAAAACTTTTTATTGAAGATCTTTTCATTTTTCCAATACTGCTGAGAGATAGGCAATACTATCCATCCCCTTTTACAGGGGAGGGAGCGAAGGCTTCATCTGCCAGCTACCACCCCTTTCTTTGCTCCTATTCACAGCAAACTTCATTAAGAGTGGTCTGTACTCCTTGTCTCCAATTTTTTCGAGCTATTCCAATCAGGCTCTTGCCTCCACCGCTCCATAAAACCTGCTCCAGTTAAGCCACCAATGAGCTCCACATTTCTAATACATGGCTCAATTCTCAGTCATAATCTTCCTTGACCCATCGGCAGCATTTAAGACAGTGGACCACTTCCTCCTCCTTGATGGACTTCCTTCCCTCAGCTTTCAGGACGCCACTCCGTCTTGGTTTTCCTCCAACTTCACAGATCACTCCTTAGTCTCCTTTGCTGGTTGTGCCCTTTCTCTGATGTCTTAGTGCTGTGGGGCCTCAGGACTCAGTCCATGGAGCTCTTCTCTAGCTCTACTCATGCCTCAGGTGGTCTCATCTAGTCTCATGTCTTTGTAGGCCGTCGCTATACCTACGACTCCCGAATTTATACCTCCAGGCCAGACTTCTCCTTTGAACTTCAAACTTGTGTATCCAACTTCCTACTCAACATCCTCTCCACTAGGATTTATTTATTTATTTTTTTTTGGTAAGATTTTATTTTTTCCTTTTTCTCCCCAAAGCCCCCCGGTACATAGTTGTATATTCTTTGTTGTGGGTCCTTCTAGTTGTAGCATGTGGGACACTGCCTCAGCGTGGTTTGATGAGCAGTGCCATGTCCGCACCCAGGATTCGAACCAACGAAACACTGGGCCGCCTGCAGTGGAGCGCACGAACTTAACCGCTCGGCCATGGGGCCAGCCCCTCCACTAGGATTTCTAATAGACATCTCAACATGTCCAAAACACTGCTCCTGATCTTTCCCCACAATACAAAAGTAAGAAGGAAGGAAAACCTGCTCCAAACTCTACCCTTCATCAAATGTAGGAGTGTATCTATTCTTCTGATTGTTCAGGCTAAAAACCTTGGAGTCATTCTTGACATCTTTCTTTTTCTCAATCACCATACCCAATCTGTCATGAAATCATGTTGGATCTACTTTCAGAATACATCCAGAATTTAACCATTCGTCACACTCTCCACTGCTACCTCCCTATTCCTTGATCTCGCCAAGCATACCTCTGCCTACCACAGGTAGCCATGTGGCTAATTCCCTTTCCTCTTTGCTCAAATGTCACCTTCTCAATAAGACCTACTCTGACCACCCTATTTAATACTGCAGCCTGCACCCTCTGCCCATCACCCCAATGCCCAAGTACCCTTCTCAACTTTTTCTTTAGTCCATAACACTTACCGCTTTCTAACACATCACATAATTTACTTACTTATATGTTAATTGCTGTCTATCTCCCCTTATTAGAATGTCAGCTTCATGAGGGCAGGGATTTCATCGGTTTTATTCACTACTGTACCCTCAAGCACCTAGAACAATACCTTGCATATAGCAAGCCCATAAATGTTTGTTGGATTGAATTAAAAAGCTTAAACATCTTGCCAAAGTTTGGTTACACAGTAACAGGTCTAGCATTCAAACTCTGGCCTCTCTGATACTAAAGCCCATGCCTTTGAAGACTCCATTCTACTGCTTTCCAATGCAGCATGGAGCAGTGGTTCTCAGCAGATGTGCCATGAACCCTTCTTGTGAGCCCAGGAAGCAATGTATTTTTGCTACAACTGAGCATACAAAATGTTATGATGATGACTGTCGTAAAGAATATTGAGCTGAGTAGGCCATGCAATATCAAATAGACTGGAGCCCAACTTGTTGTAAGGGGGAAGAGGCAAAGGGAAATATCAAACAGATGTCACAGAACAATATCACCCAGCTGTCCAGAAAGATTGCATGTTCACCTGCCTCATGGGTATATAAGTGAGGGTGGTCAAGACAGGAACAGTTCTACTCAAAGCGTGACATGGGTCTGATGCGTGTTGATAAACACATTGTTAAACATCGCTATGCTTCCCCAGGGCCTGAGAGGCATTGTAACAGGGCAGTAGGGACTACACTATCATTATTACTGTCATGTTTAGTAAACTTTTGAAATCCTTTCAAGCATGCTGCCAAAAATTCTAGTATTCAAAAGTGTGACTTAGATTTTAAAAAGTTGTCGAGAATCCTTGCAATCAGAGCGGTTTCACTGGCTTTAACCACTCTTCCTCTACGTAGACAAGGCAGGGCAGTGCATCTTTTTCCTGCTTTTATTTTTAAATTGAAAAAAAAAAATTATGAAGGAAGCAGAAGCCACAGGATGGAGTTGAATTTATTTAAGAAGGAAACAACAATAGCAAAACAAGTGAGAATTCTCCTGAGTGGACATGCATGGTACAGGCGGAGGAGTACTGGACTCAGGAGACTTGGGTCTCGTTTAAGCTTTGCAACTAAGTGTGTGACTTTGGCCAAGTCATTTGCCGTCTCAGGGCCTCAGTTTTCTCATCCATAAAATAAGTAGTGAGGTGAGAAGCAGCCTTGGATGACCTGCACGCTCTCCTCCAGCTCTGATCCTGTGTGAGCCAGTGATTCTGAGTTGGAGATAAAGGCGTTACTTGAAACAAAGTCTTCAAGAGGTTGGGAAGTGTTTCAATTCATCTCTTTATCTCTGTATGTGTTTAGTTCATGCCTTAGGAGCAGAGGGTTGTTAATCAAACTCAATTCATGACGCATTTACCGGTCTTGGTTATCTCATTTATTTATTCCCTGCTATCCCCACACCTCACTCACATTTTCCTCCCTCCCTCACTAGCAATCAGTCTCCTCTGTTTAATTACTATATTTTGTTTGTATGCATTCTTATGAAATGTGTATTATCATTTTCAGTGAATGTCTTTTTAATTTCTGTAAATGGCATTGCTGTATATTTTATTCCGTTTCTTGCTATTTCTTATCCAGCACTGTCTTACAAATCTATACATGTTGCCCTATGTACATCTAACCCCTTGCTTCTAATTGCTGAAAACTACTCCAGAATGTGTGTCCACCACATTTTGGCTCTCCTCTCTCTCAGTGATGGATGCCAAATTGCCTCCAGCTCCCTGTCACCATAAATAATGCTGCAATAAGAAGCATTCCAATTTAGAAGAGAATTGTAGGTGAAGGAACAAATAGGAAAGGGAGCTGCTTCTGAGCTGTGACTGGAATGATGAAGTGCTACTGTTCGTTAGGGTCTCCTTTTCTCCAACATGCTGTGGAGCCTCGGGTGATGGAATTAAATCCAAATGCTTCAGCTGGAGCAGTAATCAAGATTTGGGCTCTTGTGGTGCCAAGTAATTATGTTAGGAGATTTTTTTTTCACCACCTTGATAGTTGTTTGAATCAATTTACCCAGTTGGTCAGAGATTTTGACATTGCGCAGACCCTCCACCTCTACCCTCACTCCCGGGAGATGACCTCACATGATCCCCTCAAATGACGAAGACCATGGTCTTTGACCTCAAGTGGAGCTTTAAGGAGGCCAAATTCTTCTGTTTCTCTGTTCAGCGCATCCTCCTGTTCTCCATAGCAGCTATTTAAAACCTTCTCCATCTTATCACTTCTCCCTTCTCTCTCAGCAGGTTACCTCACCTCCTGCTTCACAGAGAAAACAGAAGCTATCAGATGAGCGTTCCCTTATGTTGCTATTACCAAACCTATAAATTTGCCTACATCCGCACCCACCCTTTCCTCTTCCTTCCTGTTACAATGGAGTGCCCCACCTTCTGTCTAAGAGGAATCCTTCCATCTGAGCTGTGGATCCTATCCTCTCCTTCCTGGCTTCATTGGCTAAATTACACCCCCAGGCCCTCAATATTTCAGTCTCTATACTTGTACTAGCTTCTTCCCATCACCATGTAAATGTGTTCAAGTATTTTTGATCTTAATAGTGTATTTGTTAAAAATCTCTCTCAACCTCAATCCCCTCCAGTGACCCCCATCTCCACCACCAACTCCTACAACTTAGCAACTAAATTTATTGAAAGAGCTACATTGGTCCCCCACCCCCAGTCAACCTCCCGGATCTCACCAAAGATTCCTTGTCATGAAATCCAGAAGACACATTTCTCTCTTTGCACTTCCATTCTCACCAGCATTTGTCACTATTGAGTATTTCGTCCATTGTGGACTTCTTTTTCCTTGACTCGCATACCTCATACTCCTGACTTTCTTCCTAGCTCTCTAGCCATTCCTTCCAGGTATCCTTTGCAGGCAGATCCACTTCTGTCCGGTCCTTGGTGTCTCTCATTTCTGGGCCTGCGTGCTTCTATCATTTCTCTGCATACTCCCCCTCGGCAATCCCATTCCTTCCTATGGTGGCTTTGATTGCCATCCATGTGCCAGAATCTCTACCTCCATCCCTAAACACTCCCCTCTGCTCCCAAGACTGAATTTATTATCTTTCTCAACGACCCCCCTTGGATCACCTCCACTGTTACTATCTCAGTGAGTGAATGGCCTTTTGACTTCTCAAGCCATGGAAACTTATTGCACACTATATATTCTTATCATTACTAAAATTTTAAATTACAAAAATTATACATGCTTGTTATAAAAATTAAAACAATACCTTAGCATATAAGATAAAGAAGAAGAAGCCCCCACCAATCACTCTTCCCAGAGATAAACCACTATTAACAAGGAGGTGTGTGTCCTTACAGATTTTTTTGGTACCTATATATGGATGCACGCACAAAGTTTTGTTTTTGCATGTACTTTATCATACTATATGTACTGTTTTGCAACTTGCTTCTCAGCATAAAAATATATTATGGATATCTTTACCTTATTAATCATATTGATATAACTTATTCTTTTTATTAGCTGCATATTATCCCATATTATATAAAGCCCACATTTATTTAACCATTATGATATTGTTGGGCTTTACTGTATTTCCAGTTTTCACTATTCCAGGGTTGCAGTAAATAACTTTATTCATACATTTTTGTATTCCTGTGCTAAGATAGCACACTAGAAATGGGAGTTCTAGGTTAAGTATGTATACTTCAGTTTGGATGGATACTGCTAAAGTGCCCTCAAAAAAGTTGTATGTTTTTTTCCTTCTACTTCTCAATTGAGAGACAGCATGCATACTGTAAAGTGCATAAAGTGAGCTATTTTTAGTGTGCAGCTGGATGAGCTTTTATGTGTATGTACCTGTGTAGCCACCATCCAGATCAAGTTGTAAACCATCTCCAGCATCTCAGAAGGTTACCTCTTACACCTTCCCAGTATATACCCCTCCCCCAGAAATAACCACTATTCTGACTTCTATAATCATCAATTATTTTTGCTCCTTCATATAAATGAAGTCGTACAGTAAAAACTCTTTTGTATCTGGCTTCTTTGACTCAAAGTATTTTTTATATTTATCTATATCGTTGTGTATATCCATAGTTCCTTCTTTTGTCACTGTTATGTAGTATTCACTGTAGGAGCATCCCACAATTTGTTTATCCATTCACCTATTGATGAGCATTTGGGTTGTTTTCTAGGAACGGAATTGCTGGGTCTAGAGTATGTTTGATTTTGTTATTAGAAACTACAAAACAGTTTTCCAAAGAGGCTGGAGTTGTTTGTCCTCCCACCGGTTGTGTAAATGGGAACCTCGAATAATAGTGGATGAGAGTATCACACACTGTATTGTTACTGCACATTTAATTTTCTGTCTCCCCAGACAATTGTAGGAACTGTGTCTGTCTTGTTCAGTTCCTCAAACATAGTAGATACTCGAGAAGTATTTGTGGAATTAGATTCATAATTAAGTGGCTATTGTGTATTATGCCTAAAGATCTCTACCACACAATTTGAAGAGTTAACATGTGTTACTGTGGACAAATCGTTATAGGTGTGGATGTTTTATTGCCCAAGGGCAGTTCCGGGTTGTTATGGGTAGAACTGTGACTCATTCATTGTTGTATCCTCTATGACATAGAACTGAGCACAGAGGAAGTGCCTGTGATGCCCAGCATGCTGTCCTTGGTTAGACAACAAGTGAAAAGAATGTCAAACCTTCCTGAAACCTTTACTTGCTCACATTTCTGAACTCAGGTCGAAAGGAGGCAGAGAGGGATCTTCTACTACTCACCAGCTGCACAGCCACTGGCCCCGATACTAGGAAATGTTCCCCCAATCTCAAGTCCACAACCCGATTTCCTTTTTTTTTTTTTTTTTTTTTTTTTGACCTGTACAAGACTGTTTATTGCAGCATTTTTTTGAAGTAGCAAAAGTTTGGAAACCACCATTAGGGGACCTCTTTAAAAAGTTATGGTATAGCCATACAATGGAATATAATTCAGCCTTAGAAAAAGAAGCTCTTTATGTCCTGATATATTGCTAAATGTAAAACAACAACAAAAAGAACAGAAAAGGTCAAGATGCAGAGGAGTATGTATATTATAACGACTATTCGAGGTTAATAAAGGAGGGGGAAAGGGACTGGAGAGAATATTTTCTGGGCGGAAGACAGCTAGAGTCTAATTCAGCTCATTGCCAACCTGCACAACTTGATTTCTTGGGTCCACTAAAGACCCAGATGATGCCGGCTTGGGGAGGTCTGATGCACTATAAAGTATACCCCAAGTCTCAACTCCTGAAAGGGCCAGTGTCTGAAGATTTATGGAGCCTGTTACACTAGGTCTTTATTCTTCCTCCGTAACTGCCTCTAAAGTTTTCCATTCCTCTAGGAATTTGTGTGCTGAGGATTTTTTTTAAAAAGTCTTTCCCACATTAACTAGGCCTTCATCAAAATTCACTGCAACTCAGATTCATTTCCATTTCTAGTCCTATTGCTGCCTACAACCAACTAAGCATGAGGGATGAGCCAGTTATCTATCCATCTAACCATCTATCTAGCATGTCCCCTGATTTGAGTGCCTTCACAGTATTAATGTAGCATATCCTTCAGTCTTGCCTCCCCTCCCTTCTAAGCAATTATGAGGTGTAAGCAAAAATCCTCAACCTTGTTTCTCTGGTGAATACCAGGTTAACATAAGTAAATCTTGGAAACTTAGGGATTTGCCAGTCCCAACTTTTTGTTTAACTTACATAATCATTTGCGTAGTACTGCATATGTTAAGGAAACATCTGTAGTTTTCTTATGCATTTAGATAAGATGAAAATTGTTTGCAATATTTGAAGTTACCACTTATTATTGATTTCTTTTGGGTCTTTTTTTTGTACTCACATCAGCGTCCTCCGATGCAGGGCCCTGAATGCCATATGCCTCCCCCTTTTCTTGGCATCTCACTTTGTGAATATCATGCTGTTAGCATAGTAAGATGGAGACTATAAGCGGCATTCCTCCTCGCTTTCCTTCTCAGACGACTGCGCCTTCCCCAATCAGAGCTGAAGGCTCCTAGAAGCTGGGATCAAAATATATTTTCAGATATTTGGGGGAACTCTCAGAAAGCTGTATGGTGAAGCACCTTCACAAAAAAACATAATCAGTTGTGAACTCCTCTGGAGAGACGTGGCAACCATAGACAAAAAACTAAGCTCATTTTCATATACTGATTTTCCTTAGAGTGAGGTCAACAGGTAAACCCAAGATAAAAATCACCTTTTCTAACAGCACTCTTCTCTATTGTTCTGAGATGCTGATCTTGAACTCTTCAGCTCTCTCGATTCATCCTGATACACTTTCACCTTTAAAGAATAAGTGAATACATGAATGAGGCATGGGGGGTGGGAGAGAGACCTCTTCTTCTAAGCACTATTGCAACCTCATTCAAGAAATATATTACTGAATTAGCCATTCATTCAACCAAAATACATTCAGCCCTATATTGTATGTACTCGGCATATGTGGGGGTTTTTCCTTACCTACTTATCCATTCCTAACAACACCCTAATTTCTCTTCAGAGAATCACTTCTCCCCCACTCTGGGTATTCTTGGTGGGATGGTAAATCCAAGCTCCTGTCCTACCTCTATCAAAACAAATCGGCTCCCTGAAGATTTCTTCTGCCACATTCTTCCTCTCACCGCTCAGTACAGGACAAAATTTAAGCTCAGCCTATCAGAAGCAGTCTCATGAGACTCTGAATCTTAAGCTGATAACATGAGGCTAGATGAAATTACTGTTTATTCTTCCTGGTGGTCGTGCCCTTACAAGAAGAGTCCCTGCTAGGAGACTATCCCTATGGTTCCTGATTTGTAGACCTCTGTCCTTTTTCAAGCCCCTTTCTTTTTTTAAGGATTGGCACCTGAGCTAACCTCTGTTGCCAATCTTTTATTGTTATTATTATTATTTTCTTCTTCTCCCCAAAGCCCCCCAGTACATAGTTGTATATGCCAGTTGTAGGTCCTTCTGGCTCTGCTCTGTGGGATGCCGCCTCAGCATGGCCTGATGAGCAGTGCTAGGTCTGCGCCCCAGATCCAAACCGGCAAAACCCTGGGCCACCGAAGCAGAATGCGTGAACTTAACCACTCAGCCATGGGGTCGGCCCCTCAAGCCCTATTCTTTAACATTCCCATAAATTATTTGAGTTCCCAAAACCCTTTTGACCAATTCTCTTTCCCTTGGGTAACTGGAACTGACAATTGTCAGTTCAAAGACATTTGGTTTTTGCTGCTGGCAACCAAAGAAACTTGACCGAAATATTGTGCTAGGCACTGAGAGTACAGCAGTCAACAAGACAGACACGGTTCCTACTCTCACGAAGCTTACATATTAGTGAAGAATATAGGTTCGTTTGGCACTAAGATAAGAAATCCTAGATTAGGAAAAGTCAGCCATTGCTTTCATATACCCTTACTGTAGACCATTCATTCATGCATGCATGCAAGAAATATTTATGGAGTGCCTACAAAGTACCAGACATTATAAGTATGAATTTAATCCATTTCATTTGTTTTGCCTAATCAACAGAATTATAACTAGGTCCTTCCTCCCTTGTTCTAAACTCCTTGTGTCCCCTAAATGTCTGAAGGTCAGGACCAGAAACACACCCATTAACCGTAAGCCGGAGCTGTTGATGATACAAGCCTTACCTCCTCTCACACTTCCACCCCCTAACCTTCCCATATCCTTGGATGCCGAGGAGGTGGGCCATCACAGATGATCGCTGTCTCCTCTGACACTTCTGACAAAACAGTAAGGATTGAGGTCCTGGGGAGGAGCTTCCTCAGACTTGCCCCAGAGAGAGTTCAGTACTAGTCAGTGTTTCCCAGCTTGCCCACAGGGTACCCAGAGCACAGAGGAGAATGCAAAGCCAGAGCCTGTGCCCTGAAGCTCCAAGAGGCTTTGTAAATTTGTTGACTAGTACTTAATAAGGAGCATTTGCCTGTGGTGTTGAGAAATGGAATCCTGCCGTACCCAAGCTGCCCTCCTCCAAACCTGGAATGCACCACTCTCAGCCTAACTAAACACCGTGTGATTTCCTGCCCGTGAAGGACTTCTCTTCCACCATGTCCTTGCTTTAATCATTCACTATTCCAATGTTTGTAGCTGGTCTCCCCAGGTAAACATTAAGCTGCTGGAGGTAGTGGTCTAAGTATGACACGTCTGAATCTTTCTCTCCATGTCAGGGCTAAATGAATGCTTGGGGCTTGATTGTTGATTGAAAGCAGCCCAAAGGTTCTAGGGTCTCTTTTCCATAATCGCTTGAGTCTGTCTTCACACAAGAGTGGGCCATTTTGTGGGCCCAGGAAGAGCAAACCAAAGGATGCCTGAAAGATGTTTAAGCAGTGTTTGCCCTACAATTTCAAACTGTCGACTAATTTGCAAAACACCCATGTTTTACTAATTAGCAGGAGAAGTCATGACAGGAATCATGAACTTTTCTATAAAATAACATTTCTGTTCTTGACAGCATGTCAGGTCATTAGAGAGGGGCTGCATCTTCATCACTCCCACAGCAGCAGAACAATCAGAGCCCCATTGCTCAGTGAAAATCAACACAATCATGGGCATTTTCACAGCCAAAAATGATCCCCCAAATCAAAGCATTTCTGGAATGTATATATGCGTAGACTTGCTTATTACACCCAAATCTTGTCCTTAAATCTGTTTTTGAATGAAGATGACTTAATATTCTCAATTCAAAGACATTTTCTAACATTCAAGACACTTTGTTCATCGTTTATGTTAGTCTTTTCGCACTCACTCACTCACTCACCTTCCTCGACAACAAAGTACCCATAAAGCCCTATAGGGAACAATGGTTGTGGGATTTCCTCAGGACAAAACTTCCTGGGCAAAGGGATTGACTTGGAGGCAGATATTCAGGGGCCTAAGGGCCTACATACTTTTTTTAATGTTGCATGAGATGTGGATGGGGCAAAGAGGAGCCTAAGAGCTTGGTAGCAGTGACTGGCACCAGTCTGTTTGGCAGTCAGTGATGAATCTTGCTTAGGGGATCCAATGTGGGACCTTTAATGGAGCAGACATAGTGAGTGGGGCCACGAGGTGTGAGAGGTAAGTGGTGGAGGTTAGAAAGAGAAAGGGGTTAAGATGTACTGTTTCACTGTGCTAGAAAATTTATAAACCTCATCTCACTTAAGCCTCACCTCAACTCTATAATGAATATACTACTGCTATTACCACTCCAAATCTCACGTCTAGAAATCTCTCTCACCTCTCCATCAAGAGCTTGGATTTGAACCCAGATCTGCTGTCTCCATAGCCCACCGCACCATACATATTCACAAGGGTAACTGGGGACTTGGCTTATGGTACTGAAACCCAGTTTATCTTTCTTTCTTATTGGAAGGGTCCGACTGTCTTTATTTATTTATGTCTTCATTTATTTATTGCTTAAAGAGGTAATATATTCTCTCAGTACAAGATTCAAAAAATATAGAGGTATATGGTGAAAAGTAAATCTCCCTTCCTCCCTAGCTACCAGGCCCAATTCTGCATCCTGAAGTCAACCACTGATACCAGTTGCTTGTGTGTCCTTCCAGAATGTTCATCTCTTTACTCATTTCTACCCAAGGCCAAATGCAAGCAGCCTACCTGGCTGGAAGCCTCGGTGGCAGTATTTGGGATAACATTAAGAACACCACCCATGGTGCTTAGCCGCAGAGTGCAAAGCAGGTAAAATTCATCTTCAATGCTCACTCTGTTGCGTTTGGGTGGTTCTTCTCACCTCCATCTCCCTACAGTCCTGCTCACCCTGACCTGTTCTTTCCTCCCTAGGGGGAACCACCAGCTTTAAACAGCTCCTGTTCTGATACATTCCCTCAGGACCCTGCTTGCTGTTCCCTCAGGAGATGTCTTGGCTGAGAAATTCATCCCCACTAAGGAATTCATGGGTGTCTATGGCTTGATGAGCCACCCTTTTCACAAAACGAGTTTACATTTTATCAAGGGGCTTCAATCAAGAGAGTAACTTGAATAATGGAAATTTCAAATGACAGCCCAACAGGATGGAGTTTTTTTCCAAAAGGTATGACCTGGTGGCTCTTCCTCTTTACTTCCCCTGTGGATGTCAGGCCACCTGCGTATGGGGCAGCTTTGGCCACCTTTGTTTGGCTCTCAGGGCAATAAGGGCACTGATTTTGATTTTTTTCCTTTTAGAATGTGAACACTTAGAGTTTTTGAAACAAAATGTCCAATGCTGTAGAACTTTCTCCCCTAATATATCATAACTCTAGGCTCAAATCTTACCTAAAATGAGAAACTATAACAATGAATAGGAGAATTATTCTGATTTTAATATTCACTAAATGCTATCTCATTCTGCCCCTTCCAAAATAATATTTAGAATATGAAGTTGGAGCAGATGGCGTCACAAATTCAACATTTTTCCCAATCTAGGGGTGAAGGGAGGTGGGTCTCTCTGCTGGGAATTATTGAAGAAATCTTTGTTTGTGAATGGAATTCATTTTTAATTCATCAGGTTATATTCTTCTCACACAAGTAGGCACAATTTCACAACTCAAGGGAGAGAAACAGTAGGGATTGTCATCAAAATGATCTGCATTAAAGAAAAAAAGAACATTTTCAGCCATGGCATTGGGGACTTTGCACATAGTAGGAGCATAAGAAGTTTTTTTTTTTTTTTAAGATTGGCACCTGGGCTAACAACTGTTGCCAATCTTTTTTTTTTTTTTCCTGCTTTATCTCCCCAAAGACCCCTGTACACAGTTGTATATCTTAGTTGCAGCTCCTTCTAGTTGTGGGATGTGGGACGCCACCTCAACGTGGCCTGACGAGTGGTGCCATGTCCGCGCTCAGGATCTGAACCCTGGGCCGCCGCAGCGGAGCGCGCAAACTTAACCACTCAGCCACGGAGCCGGCCCCAGAAGTTTTTATCAAATGAAGGAATGAATAGAGGAATTAGAAAGGAAGTGAAAGTTATGGTGCTTTCCTTGGATAGTTTAATATGAATCTGGGATGGATTAATTCATCCTGATGGCACTGTTTAGGCAATTACAGGTGCATGTGTTCTTCCTGCATTGTGAATAACAGGCTATGTTATTCAAAGTAACCTTAGCCTAGGGGGAGATATTCATGGACAAACCATGGAGTCCTTCACGAAGAGACAATATAAAATGGTAACACACATAGCTATATCCCATATGAGTTTGATATTCTTGTTCTGAAGGTTTAGCTGTTTCTCAAGACTGAGGATACCCAGTGGTATAGAGGGTGTAATTTTTCATTCTGTGCTAATGGAATCGAGCTTCTGGCTGCCACAAGTCTGATGGCAGCATCCAGATTGCAGTTTTAGAACTGTGGTCCAAGATGCTGGACTACTTGCCCTACTGGCTGCGTTACTGTCACAACTGATGAGCATTTTGATGCTGGCTGCAGGCCCCTGGGCTCTCCAGGTCTATGGCTCGGTACAGCAACATTCAAAATCCTGTACATGGTATTTGCTACTGGTCTTCCAAAGAAAAATATGTACATTTGGGCTGTAGATGATTTGCCACTGAAACAATATCCCCTGGGGACAGCAGGGAAGCCAATACTAACTAACCCTCTTGAAAAATATTTCCCAATCAGCCCCAACTATTATCTGCTAAGGAGCTTCCATAACTCAAGCCCTCTATCTGCCATGGTTCCCCAGTGCCTCCATATGAGCATCAGAACCTATCCACAAGTTAGCTGGCCAGAGTCTGAGGGATGCTTTGGCCAGCGAAAGACTTTCTCCATATGCGCCAACTTTCCCATACAGAAATGGAGACTGAGACTCTATACACTAGTCAACCAGCCTAACTGGAAAAAAGTGTTGCCTCACACAGTCCTGAAGCTGGTAGGCACTTTGGAGATTGCCCATCCTAGCCCCCTCATGTTGAGGGTAGAGAAAATGTAGCTCCAAGTAGGGAAGTGATGTGCCAAGGTCACAGAGTTAGTGACAGAGCTTGGACTCAAGCCAAAGCCTTTGGACTCCAAGTTTGGTGCTTTTTTTTACCTACCACGCTGCTTCTGGATTGGCTGCAACCCTTGGAAACAGAACTGTTGTGTGGAGCCAACATAATGAAAACTACAAGTGGATAAGGCAGTTCTACCACCAGCTCTGAGAAGGTGGGAGAAGGACTACAGCCAGGCCACCAAAGGTGTTCTCTGTGTGTGAGCCGGAGTCTACTTTGGTCTTTAAGAAAGGAAACCAAAGGCCACCGCACCACCATTTAGATGGAAGTACACAACACAGAATCATCACAACATCAACTTGAGTTCTTAAGTTCTTGCTCATTTTGCCTTTCGCTTTACTTTTGATCTTTAGACCAATTCTTAACCTGCATTTTTCCTCCCAACACCACCTCCACCTCAACATCTGTCTCTGTACCTAGAAAGTGGGCTTCCTATGGAAGAAGGTGAGCATCTAAGAGTGGTGTGCAGCTCGGCGGGTATTTTTGGTGGGGTGTGATGAGCACTAACCCGAGAGCCAGGAGACCTGAGTTCTGGCCCCAGTTCTGCTGCTGATGGGCTGAGCGACTGTCCGTAAGGTGTTTTCCTTTTCCTGCTTAAGGTTCCTCATCTGTAAAATGAGGGGATTGTACTAGACAATGCCTAAAGTTCCTTCTGCTTTTTTTCTTTTTTTTTTATTAGTGTAACATTGGTTTATAACATAATATAAATTTCAGGTGTACATCGTTATATTTTGATTTCCATGTAGGTTACATCATGTTGACCACCCAAAGACTAGTTACAATCCATCACCACACACATGTGCCTAATCACCCCTTTTGCCCACCTCCCTCCCCACTTCCCCTCTGGTAACCACCAATCCAATCTCTGTTTCTATGTGTTTCTTGATCGTTGTTTTAATCTTCTACTTATGAGTGAGATCATATAGTATTTGACTTTCTCCCTCTGACTTATTTCACTTAGTATAATACCCTCAAGGTCCATCCATGTTGAAACAAATGGCCGGATTTCATCGTTTCTTATGGCTAAGTAGTATTCCATTGTGCATATGTATACTGCATCTTCTTTATCCATTCGTCCCTTGACGGGCACCTGGGTTGTTTCCAAGTCCTGGATATTGTGAATAATGCTACGATGAACATAAGAGTGTATGCATCTTTATGCATTCGTGTTTTCACATTCTTTGGATAAATACCCAGCAGTGGAATAGCTGGATCACATGGTAGATCTATTTGTAATTTTTTGAGGAATCTCCAAACTGTTTTCCATAGTGGCTGCACCAGTTTGTACTCCCACCAGCAGTGTATAAGGGTTCCCTTCTCTGCACATCCTCTCCAACAATTATTGTTTCCTGTCTTGTTAATTATAGCCATGCTGACGGGAGTGAGCTGATATCTCATTGTCGTTTATGTTTGCATTTCCCTGATAGTTAATGATGTTGAACATCTTTTTATGTGCCTGTTGGCCATCTGTATATCTTCTTTGGAGAAATGTCTGTTCAGATCTCTTGCCCATTTTTTAATTGGGTTGTTACTTTTTTTGTTGTTGAGATGTATGAGTTCTTTGTATATTTGGATATTACCCCCTTATCTGATATATGGTTTGCAAATATCTTCTCCCAATTGTCAGGTTCTCTTTTCGTTTTGTTGATGGTTTCCTTTGCTGTGCAGAAGCTTTTGAGTTTGACGTAGTCTCATTTGTTTATTTTTTCTATTGTTTCCCTTGGCCGTTCAGATATGGTACTTAAAAATATGCTGCTAAGACGATGTCAAAGAGCGTACTGCCTATGTTTTCTCCTAGAAGTTTAATGGTTCTAGGTCTTACGTTCAAATCTTTAATCCATTTTGAGTTTATTTTTGTGTATGGTGTAAGATAATGGTCTACTTTCATTCTTTTGCATGTGGCTGTCCAGTTTTCCCAACACTGTTTATTGAAGAGACTTTCCTTTTTCCATTGTATGTTCTTGGCTCCCTTGTTGAAAATTAGCTGTCCATAGATGTGTGGGTTTATTTCTGGCTCTCAATTCTGTTCCACTGATCTGTGTGTCTATTTTTGTGCCAGTCCCATGCTGTTTTGGTCACTATAGCTCTGTAGTATATTTTGAAATCAGGGAGTGTGATACCTCCAGCTTCGTTCTTTTTTCTCAGGATTCCTTTGGCTATTTGAGGGTTTTTCTTGTTCCCTATAAATTTTAGGATTCTTTGTTCTATTTCTGTGAAAAAATGTTGTTGGAACTTTGATAGGGATTGCATTGAAACTATAGATTGCTTCAGGAAGTATGGACATTTTAACTATGTTAATTCCTCCAATCCAAGAGCACAGAATATCTTTTCATTTCTTTGTGTCTTCAATTTCTTTCAACAATGTTTTGTAGTTTTCAGTATACAGATGTTTCACTTCTTTGGTTAAGTTTATTCCTAGGTATTTTAGTCTTTTTGTTGCAATCATGAATGGGATTGTATTCTTAATTTCTCTTTCTGCTACTTTGCTGTTAGTGTATAGACCATATTCATTTATTTTTCTGAAAGTTTTTTAGTGGGTTCTTTAGAGTTTTCTCTATATAAAATCATGTCATCTGCAAATGGTGACTGTTTCACGTCTTCATTTCCAGTGTGGATCCCTTTTATTTCTTTTTCTTGCCTGATTGCTCTGGCTAGGACTTCCAATACTATGGTAAATAAGAGTGGTGACAGTGCGCATCCTTGTCTGGTTCCTGTGCTTAGAGGGATAGCCTTCAGTTTTTCTCCATTGAGAATGATATTAGCTGTGGGTTTGTCGTATGTGGTCTTTATTATGTTGCGGTACTTTCCTTGTATACCCATTTTATTCAGAGGTTTTATCATAAGTGGATGCTATATCTTGTCAAATTCTTTCTCTGCATCTATTGAGATGATCATGTGATTTTTATTCTTCATTTTGTTAATGTGGTGTATTATGTTGATTGATTTGCGGATGTTGAACCATCCCTGAATCCCTGGAATAAATCCCACTTGATTGTGACGTATGATCTTTTTGATGTATTTGTTGTATTCGATTTGCTAGTATTTTGTTGAGGACTTTTGCACCAATGTTCATCGGTGATATTGGCCTGTAATTTTCTTTTTTTGTGTTGTCCCTGTCTGGTTTTGGTATCCGGGTAATGTTGGCTTCGTAGAATGAGTTAGGGAGCTTCACCTCCTCTTCAATTTTTTGGAAGAGTTTGAGAAGGATAGGTATTAAGTCTTCTTTGAATGTTTGGTAGAATTCACCAGGGAAGCCATCTGGTCCTGGACTTTTATTTTTTTGGAGGTTTATGATTGCTGTTTCGATCTCCTTACTGGTGATCAGTATATTCAAATTCTCTATTTCTTATTGATTCATTTTTGGAAGGCTGTATGATCCTAAGAATTTATCCATTTCTTCTAGATTATCCAATTTGTTGGCATATAGCTTTTGATAGTATTCTCATAATCTTTTGTATTTTTGAGGTGTCTGTTGTAATTTCTCCTCTTTCATTTCTGATTTTATTTATTTGAGCCTTCTCTCTTTTTTTGTTGGTGAGTCTAGTTAAAGTTTTGTCAACTTTGTTTGTCTTTTCAAAGAAGCAGCTCTTGGTTTCATTGATTTTTCTATTGTTTTTTAAGTCTCTATCTCATTTATTTCTGCTCTGATTTGTATTGTTTCCTGCCTTCTAATCTTTTGGGCTTTGTTTGTTCTTCTTTTTCCATTTCCTTTAGGTGCACTGTTAGATTGTCTACTTGAGATTTTTCTTGTTTGTTGAGGTAGGCCTGTATTGCTATAAACTTCCCTCTTAGAACTGCTTTTGCTGTATCCCATAGATTTTGGCTTTTTGTATTTTCATTTTCACCTTCTGTTTTTAACAGTCTGTGACAATTGTTTTAATTATCCATGGATTTTTTTGGATCTTCAGTCTCTTCTCTCCTCCGTTATTCTAATAGCCTACCAGATTTATACAGACTAAGTTCACTAGGTGCTTCTATACACACTTTCTCAGCCAAGAATGAACCCAGGTATATACATGCACATGTGCATTTCCTTCTGAGGAGGCAATATTTCCCAAGACCATTTATGTAGCTTCACATTCATTCAATATCTCTGAGACATCAGTGCAGGCGACATAGCATTTTCTCTCACCATTTGGGAAGCTCATTTGTGAAGGAGTGCCTTGTGCGGAGCCTAAAGACTTGAAAGTGGAGCTAGTTGCAGTTGACTTGAGGGATGGTGTCAACAATTTTTGCTTGAAGGTTTTCTTCAGTCTTTCCTTTTTATACCCAATATTTAGCCCATACCTGCTGGCATCTGAAAAGACACCAAAAATAGTTAAAAACATAAACCTTACTAAATTCTACACTTCAAATGGGTAAATTATACCTTAAGAATTTTGTTAAAAAGTATAAAGCCTGATGTACAGAGTGTTCATTCTGGGTATCTCAAGGAGTCAGCTTTTCTATGAAGTTGTAAGAAGTAAGTTTGAACTGTAATGTATGCTACAGGCAAAGTCAATTCACTTACCAAGGATGCCTGCTTTCCCTAGAGCCTGGCACAGGGGCCAGCAGGTTACTGACATGCCCAACATAAAGGAGCAGGATCTCTGTGCTACTTATAGAATCTTTGAGTTCAAGCATTGCCTTCTCTAAAGGAAATAGACTGAGCTTTGCATTGAGACTGAGTGAAGCTGCCTGAATTGGATGGAGGAGCCTTTTGATACATAGAAAATCAATTTGCCTGGACTGGAGACATCCTCAGAGGCAACGTCAGAGTCCTCTACATTTCCCACTGTGCAGGAAAGGTCCTCAGTCCGTGTGGGAAGCCCACTAGCTGGGCATCCTAGGGAGGCTGCAAGTTCTCTCCATCTCCACCATCACTCCTTGCTTCCCACAGCCACTCAACCCACTGTTGGCTACGGGCCAGAAAGACCCTGTGACTCAGTGCGTAGAACACAGAAGGCACTCAATCAATGTTCTTTAATTGAATTGAGACTCAGTAGACAGCAAGGGCAAGCAATCCAAGGAATTTGGGCCAAAAGAGAAGCTTTATTAAGTTAAAATATGGCCCAAATCACATCTTTCACCTGACTTCATTCATCTCGGCTCAAAAGTACAAATCATTTTCATGACATGAAAACAGCCTCCATTTTGATGTTGATGCTGTATGAACTCAAATCAGGAGACAAGTTAATCTGATGAGTTTTGTAAAACCTGTAGAATTCAAAACCTTACCCAAACTGACATCTTACCAGAAGAGTCACTCAGTCGAAACCACCTGCAACAGAGGTGTATCTGCCACTGCTCCCGGACACTCTCCTTCATTGCACAGTGGAATACAAAAATGAGGAATCCTAAGCCAGGAAAAGAAGGTCAGTCTTTTTCAGCTTCTTGCATTCTGTCACCAATGCTCACACTCAGGCCTGCTGTTGTCATCATTAATACCTCTTCTAAGGAACCCCAGGGTCATTACTGACTTTCTGCGCTTATCTTTCCAGCCTCCCTCCCAAAGTCAGTGATGGCAAAAAGGTCTCAAGACTTCATGTTAACCACAGTATTCCCCCTGGGCTGCTGTCCATCCTGGAGCTTGAGAGATGAGGCCTGCAATGGGAGCTAGCCTCTGAGACGGTTCTCAATGATCCCCACATCTTGGCATTCACATCCTTATGGAGTCTCCTCCCACATTGTACCAACAGAATATGGCAGAAATGATGGTGTAGTCACTTCCAAGATTAGTTTATAAAAGACATTGTGGCTTTCTCTCTCTCCCTATTATCACTTACTCTGAAGGAAGCCAAGTGTTATGTCTTAAAGACACTCTGACAGCCCTGTAGAGAGGACCACATGGTGAGGAACTGAAGCTTCCAGTCCACGGCCGAGTGAGTGAGCCTTCCTGGAAGCAGATCCTCAAGCATCAGTCAAGTCTCCAGATGACTGCAGCCCGGCTGACAGCTTGACTGCAACTCCATAAGAGACCCTGAGCCAGAACCACTCAGCTAAGCTGCGCCTGAATTCCTGACCCTCCGAAACCATGTAAGATAATAAGTGTTTGTTGTTTTAAGCTGCTAAAATTTGGGAGTAATAACACAGCAATAAATACCTAATACACATGTTCTTTGGCACAATTACACTGTGTGGAAATCATGAATTCGGTGCCCTCAATTTCTACTGCCAGCTCTGATTTTTGTCCTGCAAGTGAGGAAGGGGTGCTGATGGTATCCACTAGCAATTTTGGCCATTTCTCATCCCCTAAGTCTAAAATATCTTCTTGGGGGATGAAAGTAGGACTCATGATGATCCTTATTGCAAATGCCCTGGAACGCCAATTGGATTTCCTAAAGTTTGGAGGAGAAATTGTCAACAGCCTGGCTTTTATTTATGGTCCATGCTAAAAGTCTTTATTCACAAAGCCTTTCCAGATGCCTCAAACTGAAACTCAGCTTTCCCACTCCTGAGCTCCCATAGCACTTTGTTTCTTATAACGTTTGCCATGTTTAGCCATATTATTCTCCATGCACTGCCCATCTCTCCAGCTAGCTGTCAAGTCTTTGAGGGCTGAGGTAGCTTTCTCTTCCGTCTTTATATCATTTCTCCCTTTGCCTCCAGTATTCTGTGTAGCAGCTCAATAGATGTTTGTTGACTTGAACTCCAAAGCCCTTAACACACAAACTCTCATGGGTTTCTGCAACCTTTGTGATATCTTCTTGGGCCTCAAAATATTTCTTTTGGTCCAAGTGCAGTTTGGAAACCTTTCTTCTCTATATAAGGTTCAGCTTGCCTCCTCATTGGCCAGTTGTTCTGAAGGTAAATGATTAGTGATGGATTGGAGTGGTCTTAACTCATTGCAAGGTGAGCACGAGTCACTAGTAAATGCCCCCAAAGCTCATTTAAGCCAGGGAATTAGTGGAAGTAAAGAATCTTGCATGAGGAGAGTAAGCATCTCCTGCCATTCTTCCCTGGTTTAGCCCTTCCTCCTACCAGCACCAAACTGAGTTTGGGAGGCTTTGTTTTAAGAAGATGATAACAAGTAGAAGTATTCAGGAAGAGAGCAAACAAGAATAGGGATGGACTTGAGGAAAGGCTGAAAGAGCTGGGGTGCTGTAATTTGGATAAGAGAAAACTTGGAGTGTGGAATATAGGGTGAGGAGAGATGGTAGCTACAGTCACAGATCTGAAAGGCTGTCAGGAAGAGGATAAGCTAGGCTTGTTCTGTGTAGTTGTCAGGTTGGAACTCAGAGCAATGGGAGGAAGCCACAGAGCAACCGTGTAATGAAAAGTCAAGCTAGTCTTCACTAAGCAATGACTGTGTCCTAGGCATTGTGCTATTAGTCTCATTTTTACAGATGAGAGGCCTCAGAGTCCAAGTCTAGTAAACTTGACCGAGTCACAGAGCCAACATTGATCTGGCAGCCTCAGGACTGAACTCAGGCAATCTGAATGCAGAGCCCAAGGTCTTAACCACTGCACTATGCTACCCTCAGGAAAGGATGACCCAGATAAGATTAAGGGCTGAGTAGAAGTTACAATAGCAATCATGTACAATATGTAAATTTATCTAATCAACATGTTGTTTGCCTTAAATTTACACAAGGTTGTATGTCAAATATATTTCAATAAAGAGAAGTTCAATGCTCTGCTTTATGAAATGGTGAGCTCTGTGTCTCTGGGAAGTTTGAGGTAGAGGCATGTGACTTCTGTCACTCACTGGGAAATTGGATTGGGAAGCTCTTCATTCCCAGGTCCCAGCCCTGAGACTCTCTGATTCTGGATGGGAGGCAGCAATCGGGAGGCTAAACGGAATGACATGTTTCACTATGTCCCCTGAGGGCTTTATCTTCATTTGTAACCAAACAACACTGGTGATGAATCTGGCAGCGTTCACTCTTTTTCTGAGCAGCAGCCACCTGGAAGTTGTTGCAGCCACCGAATGAGAGCAAACCCCCATCTCAGAGCAGCTAAAACCTCTCCATCTTCAGCGCAAACAAGGGGCAACAGTGGCGACAAGCACCTATGGCTGCTCTGATTTCCTGCATGGGGTTTAGTTCGTTCTCAGGCTTAAAGGTTATTCTCTGAATTCCAATGAGCTGCCTGCCAGCTCTCCCTCTCTGCCTGACAGCCTTCTTTTTTCTTTCCAATAACAGATTGATCTGCTTACTCACTAGAACATAGGCATGCGGGAAGATGTCAGGTTTTTGTCACCTGCATTTTTATTTGTGCGTCCCTCCTTCAGAAATGGCTCATCATGGGCATAATTTTTTCACACCTGACCACAGGGCAGCCCCTTTCAGCCAGAATTGCAAACTTGCCATCTGTCTTTTAAATGGCTAATTTGTTAACTCGTTTCACTGCATTCTTGTTTCGACTATTTGGGGTGTGTATGTTTGTGTGTGCAACTTGAGTTTGAAACTCAGGGCTCTGAAAACACCCTCTCTGCAAGATGGCACAGTCTATCTTGTAGGTGGGACTAGCAACTAGAAATGCTTGGTGATTGATTGACATAAAGCATGTCTGACAGACAGACAGCTCGGCTCGGTTGATGCTGGGTCTACAAGGCTCTGGTTTCGGTTCTTGGGAGGTCCTCCTTGGGATTCTGCTTCTGCCAATGTAGGCTTCCTGCTTAGGTACTAGCAGTCCCTTCTACCATAGGAATGGAGCTCGCTGTTTTGAAAACACCTCTCCCCGCTTTAAGCTCTAAACTGCTTTCCCTTTCACCCCTCTTTTCATAGGGTAAGTGTGTTCCTCCTCAGAATTAGTGAGCCAAGCGAAGCCTGGAGTTATTGCTGAGGAAAAAGTCTGCACGGGCACCTGGCTCCTAATCCACTTCTCTACACATTCTACACCAAGGCTGGTTGGTTCTTAAAGCATGCTACAGAGACCAGGGTGTCTCAGCGTAGGCCAGGTAGGTCTGTCAATAGGGAAAGTATAGAACTATTACCAGGGCCTCAGTCAGCAATGCAGGAGACAACCAAGTGCTGCCAGCCTCAAAAAGCGAACCAAGCGAGAGGGGCATGGAGAGCTCCTAAAAATGTCATCCTCACCCCCAGAAGGCAGAAAGTAGGCATGCGGGGGAAGAACAACACATTTTGTGTCTTTTTGCATTGCAATCCGAATATGGCTAGATCAGGTTGGCAGAATCTGGTGGGACAGAAAGTTTCAGTTGATACACTTCATTGCTCTAAAATGAGATGGTTGCTTGAATAATAAGACATGAGGGCAAAAACTGCGCCTGATTCTAGATTGCTTCCCCATCTCTCTGCAGCACCTTGCAAATGCCTGGCATATAACTGCACACCCAATTAATATTTCCCAAGCTTCCTCAAGGGTTAATAACCACAATGACAAAGTGTTCTGAAGTGTTTTTAAATGCTGGGTTAAAACGAATCTTTGAAGGTTTTTCTCCCCCAGCAGAATTCCTCAGACCTTGACCATTCTAATGTATATTGTGCCATTTCAAGAATGGGGGAATGGGGGCCAGCCTGGTGGTGCAGCAGTTAAGTTTGGCGGCCTTGGGATCGTTGGTTCGGATCCCAGGTATGGACCTACGCACCGCTGGTCAAGCCATGCTGAGGCAGGCATCCCACAAATAAATTAGAGGAAGATGGGCACAGATGTTAGCTCAGGGCTAATCTTCCTCAAGCAAAAGGAAAAGAGGAAGATTGGCAACAGATGTTAGTTCAGGGCAAATCTTCCTCACGAAAAAAAAATGAACATCAACAATTACTCACAGGTATATTAACCAGATCCCTTGCTTTTACTTATCATGTCATCTTGGCCTACCATTTAATCATTTCCTCATCATTTGCTCCTTTCACCAGAAAACAGGAATGAGATTAAAGAGCTATAGAGCCATTCACTTAGGCTCATCTAACTCAACAAGTTGTGGTGACTTTTTCAAGGTGGATTTGTAGCAAAACGAAGACTAGAACCTTGGCCCCTTGCCTTGGTCCACTGCTTTTTGCTCTTTACCTTTGTTCCTCGATGACTCTGTAATTTCCTAGCCTGGCTCTTTCCCACAGTATTAGGATATCTAATGCAGCCAGAGTCTATGTGGTCAAAAGTTTAATGTTTCTACTGTCCAATAATTGCTATGTTCAACTGGATTGTGCATTTCGAAATGTCAGCGTAAGTGTGAATCTGGACACCTTACTGTAAGAAGCATTGTGAAGCAGCATTTGATATAGGCATTGCCAGTTAACTAGGGTTGGGTTAGCTATCTAGGCTTCTCTCTGCATCCCTGAGCAAGAGAGAGTGGGCTCATTTAATGAAGCCCTAGCATCTAGCTAATGTTTCCAATGGCTGCCTGTCAACTCATTGACAGCAGAAGCCTCTTGGAGTATCCTCTCCTCCTCCAAAACCCTGAAAGGTGAGATTATTTTCTAAGGCAGCAAAAGCTTTGGTGGAGGTCTAGCTAGCCACAGAAAGTGCAAAGAACAGCAGTTACCTTGCAAAGTGTTAAAAATGGCAAAAAGATACAAGAAAAAGATCCTCACAGGTCCCCAGGCAAAAAAGGCAAACCCCCAGGTGAGGCCAAGTAAGAATGTCAGGCTTGTTGTGCCTTTGAGATCATGCAGGATCATCTTCTGCCGAGTCTTCTGGCTATGGGCTTTCATGGAATTCAGTTTGGCAAAAACAATGCAGAACATGGAGAGATTCATGAGAAAGATGAAGCAAAAATAAGCCACAACTGAGATGTAAAAGATAGAATCGTCTTTAATCCAACAACTGCAAGAGACAAAGAAGAGAAGACCATTGTGAGGTAGAGAAACATAAACTCCTATTTTTCAGTAAGACTCTGAAGATCACCTAGTCACAGTTTCATTTCACCTGAGAACACCTAGACCTAGAGAGACGAAACAACTTGACACAGTTCATTCACACTCACTAGGGGCGGAGCTGGGACTAGGAACTTAATCTCCTGAGCCCCACTCCAGGGTTCTTTCCAGTGCCTAATTAGAAATCCTAGAGGATATTTCTGCCCTATATGTGCAGAAACCTCTCAATCCAATTTCCTAGAAGGCTACTGTCTTCCTCAACAACAGAAGAACAAATTATGTATTTCCCCCCAAAGTGGCTCTCCTCCCCCATGTCTTACACCTGAGCTTTTATTTGAGGGATGAATTCCGCTTTTCATGATAAGTATCACAGTAAAAGGACAGTAAGCAATGACTGGCTTTTCTGAATGCTGTATCAAACAATGATAAGATTATCAGAGTTAATGAAAATGCAACAAAACAGCACAGCTCTCGTTGCATTGCTTTAAAATATGATGTATATGTTAAACGTCCCACCACATTTACAGGTTAGGACTACAAAAGGCAATACTGGCCACTGGATTGATTAATGGCTCCACAGTTTCTATTAAAGAAGAAATATGTGAGCCAGCCCTGATGGCCTAGCTGTTAAAGTTCAGTGTGCTCTACTTCAGTGGCCCAGGCTAAGCTACTGGACGTCAAACCACACCACTCGTCTGTCAGTAGCCATGCTGTGGGGGTGGTTCACATAGAAGAACTGGAAGGATTTACAACTGGGATATACAACTATGTACTGGGGCTTTGGGCAGGGAAAAAAAAAGGGAGGAAGATTGGCAACAGATGTTAGCTCAAGGCGAATCTTTCTCAGCAAAAAAAAAAAAAAGAAGAAATGTGTAGTGATCCCTATGAACAAATATTTTAGCCAACATCATTTCCAATTACTGGAGGCATCACCTCTGATTTTTGAACATAGACAAGCTTCATTAATTTAATCGTGTGTCAACTTAGCTGAGATCTCTTTTCCAGAACCAAGAAAATCCCTTGTGGTCACATTGTTCATGTTGGTGTGGATACTTGCATGTATTTGTGAGTTTGTGTGTACTGGGAGGGGGCGAAAAAAGCATTTAATTTCCCTAATAGAGACTAATACTTAGGGTTCCTTGAATATCATCTTCAGCCTTAAAGAAGGATATAGAAAACTCTTGAAAAGTGGCAGAGCTATATGTTTGGATAGAGAATCATCTCCTAAACATATTGTTAAGTATCAAAAAGTGTATCTCTACCCCTTAGGTAACAAAGTGTGCAAGAGAATATGTATGCAAATTTGATTGCTGGTAATAAGAGTTGCATCAAGGGAGAGAAGCTGGGTAGCTGGGGTTGGGACTGGGGCTTACTTTTCATCCTCTACCCTTTTGTACATTTGAATTTTGTACCGTGTGCATGTATTACTTCTTCAAAATATAATTATTTTTCAAAAAGCTCTTAGAGCAATCTACCTCTTACTAACCAACGCACATATGAAAGGGCTCTACTCAGGGCGAGTGGAGTTGGTTTTGTTCTTGTTTTTTCTTTTGCTTTTGATCTTTGAAGAACCACCATTAGACAGACACTAGGGATCCTTTAAGCCACAAAACAGGCAAGGAGGGAGGACAAAGGAGGAGATGAGAAGGAAGGGAAGAGAAAAGGGAGAGAAAGAAAGGATAACAAGGAATTATAATTAGACGGCATCTGCTGGAAAGGGCAATATAATTTTGACCTTCTGGAAACTGTCATCTCAATATGAAAGACAGAGGAGTCTCGGGGGCAAGACCTCCTACGTTTCACGCCAGTCTGGTGGGAGGGAAAATCTATAGCAAAAAATAGCTTGGGAGGCAACGATAAAGAGAATAGCTATGGGTATGTAAAAAAGAATCAGAGTGTGAAATGAGACTGTGCAGTCTAAAGGACTACATGGTTACTACCTACAGGTCTGTAAAAGAAGGTTCTAGAGAGGTGGGGCAAAGTGAATGGCTAGTCTCTTGTGGCTGTGGATGAGAGAACCAAAGAGATGGGTTTATATGTTAAAAAGAAAAGAAAAAGAAAGAAAGAAAAGGATGTCTAGGACAACAAAGCTGAGCCAATTTGCAAAGGAAAGTGGTGGAGTCGTCTGCAGGGGAGAACTTTGTTGTGGAAAGGTAGAAAATGTTTTCCAACTCATCTCCGTATTTCCTTATAGTGGCCACTCCAACTCCTTCCACCTTCTGTGAGCTTTCTAATCATAATCACAATAGCTGCCAGTTATGTAGCACTTACCAGGGAACAGGCCACATGATGAGCACTTTATATATATGATGTCATTTTAATTTACGCACAACACTGAGAGCAAACATTATTATACCCATTTTCCAGAGGAGGAAATGGAAGTAAGAGGTAAGGTAACTTGCCCGAGGGCATAAAGAGCCCAGGCACCTGACCATTATGTGAGTGTGCACATGACTGTGTTTAGATCAGAAAGACTGAGGCTGAGTCCTCCCTAAAGTCAGAGTCAAGACTAAGCCCTAGGCCGGGAACACCCCACCGTTCCCTGATGGTCAAGAGCATCACCACCTGAGAAGCAGAGATGCCGGTACTTACAATGGAGTCTTTGAGCTCTGAGTTCCATACAGATCTCTTTTCACACTGACTATAACTGCCACCATGATTGCTGGGATTCCTAGAGTGAGGAAGCAAGCCAAAGGCATCCCATTAGGAAGCGGGGGAGAGATCCTGATCAATGAATGTGGGCACTGATACATTAAAACACTTTAAATGAACCACAGATGTGCGGGCATCAAAATACCATTGTTTGCAGAATGTTTGTGAATTCTTCCAAGTGAAACATTTCTAGGAGTTCCCCAATCTGCTAAACTAGACAGCATGCCGATGGCTCCAATACAACGCCCACTGGTTATTAAAAATAGCTCAAGTGCCGAAAAATCAACTTGGCAACAGAAATATCTCGTTCATCGGAATATAAGTTCGCATCAAGCATTTCTTCTCAGATGATGGGCCGCCACTTTTTCTCCCTTTCCCTCACTTCCCAGTGTCTTTGTGTCTAGGTCACCTTGGAGGCAGGGCACAGGCAATCATCAGCAACCTTCAGTGCCTTTCTGACAGGGGAGCTGTTTCCACACTCGTTACTAGTTTGACATTTTGACTAGATCGACCAGTTAACAACCAGTCAATTCAGCCAGACTATAATAAAGCAATCAGTTCGGTCTAAGTGGTCAAACGTGACATGAGTATAGATACAGGGTTTAAAAATCCAATTTCACGTACATTTGCAAAACTTAAACGTTTTTCTTGTTTCTAACAATGCATTGCTCCTAAACTAAGAGCGTTACACCCGCACACATTTTAAGCATTTTGTAAGATATATCCAAAGCTGTTCCGAACCCCAGAGTGCCGAGTATGTGTGTCCTATTCTGTGATAAACTGGACAGTCCCTTCCAATGTGTGCATCACACCTAACACAGTGCCTAGCAATAATGTAGATGTTTAAGAATATACCTGTTGGAGGCCAGAAGGGAGGGGTGGACGGAGGCCTCACATTTAGGATGGAAGTTGTGAGGCAGTCTCTAAGCTGTGTTTACACTTTGATAATTAAAACAAAAAAGATCCCTAGCGCTTACCAAAAAGAAGGTGGACAACACTATTGCCTTGGGCCGGGATTTAGATAAAGGAATAAAACCTTTTCAACAGGTTGCTTTGGCATTAGGAAGATAGAACTTCAAATACAAACAGATGCCAATATTTATTTTCCTTACAGTTGATTGCATTTGTCTAATATTTATTGATTTAATTTTTTAATTGAAATATAATTGACATCCACTATCCCATTAGTTTTAGGTGTACATCATGGCGATTCAATATTCATATACATTATGAAATGATCACCACGATGAGTCTAGTTGCCATCTGTCACTGTACAAAGTTATTACAATATTATTAACTATATTCCCTATGCTGTACATTATTTAAATGCTCTGAAACTCCCTGTAGCGGGACAGCTCTGCAGTGGCTCCCTGGCGACCTCGCAGGTATCCACGTAGACTGAGTAGGCAAAGGCTTGAACAGCAGCTGATTTGAATGTGGGCAGAACGCCTTGTGATCTTCCACGAATTCAAGAAGACGGCAGGCCAGTGAGGAGGTGCTCTGAGGCTATCTCCTTCTCGCCTGCCTCTCCTCTGGGAGGCTGTCAGGACACTGTCTCTCATCGCCTCCCAGGTTCTGAGGCAGTGTGGTGCTTTGCACCCTACCCCCTCACAACAGAACTGTGGAATATAAAACCACATAGCTTCAGTTTCGAACTGGCTCCTCCGCAACAGGGAATCCCACAGCTCGTGTGGCAGCCATCTGTTCCCTTTTGTTTTGGTGTCGTTCTTTATAGTGTGTGGGACAAGGACTTGGGAGCTGGCACCTTTAGCTACTCTTCCTTTCGCCGCTATGGAAGTAATCAACTGAATCTGAAAGTGGCTCGTTGTATCTTTACTGGTCGAGCCAATCAGCCCTTGGCCTTGGCTTGAGTGTGTACTTGACACCCCCCAAGTTCTTCCTGCCTCCAAGTACCAAGCCTTAGCCTTTCCTGCCTCTCCTTGTACCCCAGGAAGTGTGTGTGGAATGAGAAGATCAAAGAGGTAAGAAGCATGCTCTGGGGAACACCAACATTGAAGGAGGAAGGGTCTGAAAAGGAAGCCGAGAATGAATAATGACGAGGGAGAAGGAAAGCCAGGATTGAGTGCTATTTACAGCCCCCCCCCACAGTCAGCCATACGGGGGTTATCTACTTTCTGGATTATTCATGAAGACTCTTCCACAACGTTTTTCAATCTTCCAGTTGACTGGAGGTGAGGGCTGCCAGGCATAAAGCGGAGTGTATTGACTGCTTTTGGCTCTGTGTTTCTGATGGATTCCAAAGTGTGCAAAAACAATTTTTGCGATTATCCTTTGTTAAGCATTTGCCTGTCTTTGCTCCCTATATTAGCGTGGATAATAGCACTGACTGCGTACCCAATGAAAGCATGTGCTATGTTAATGAACTCACTAAAAGGATGGGTAGCTAATTGGGAAGCTATTGTCTTCACAAAGGCAATGGAAGATAAAATCTATCTTCCTATGTAGCCTAAGCATCCCACCCAGTGTGCATCTCCTATGTGGCCAAGGCATTTTGTGAATTCAAAATCTGTCTTGAACAGGCAAAGGGTGGGGGAGGAGCTGAGCTGTGTCAGTTAGAAATACAGGAAAGCAAACCAAAGAAATGACATTTAAATTAGGAAATAGTCTTGCTGAGGCTCATTTCTGCCCCCTTCCATAGGGCAGCAGTGAGAGTGACAGTCATGAGGGGTGGTAAGAATCAGGGTGTGTCTGGGTGAGCACGATGTCACACATTGCAAGTCCTTTCCCTGTCCCTTAAATCAGGGGGTTAGATCAGATGGAGTGAAAGCCCAAACTATGGAGACAGACTCCCTGGTTCAAATCCCAGTTCTGCTACTTGCTAGGCTGTGTGAGTTTTGGCAAATTACCTAATCTCTCTGTGCCTCAGTGTCCTCATCTATTAAATGAGAATAATGATGAAGCCTTTCCCATAGAGACATTGTGAAGATTAAATGAGTATGTAAAGCTCTTAGAACAATGTCTGGCACATGTAAGCGCTACCTAAGTGTTGGCTGCTGTATCAGTAAGTATTTGTTGTGACTATAACTTCTACAAAGGGAAGGATAAAATCTGACAGGTTTACTCCCATAGATCCAGCATTTAGCTGAGTACACAAGCAGGTGTTTATAAATATTTGTGAACTAATCCCTCCCCATAAAGTTTAAAAGTTGAATTTATAGAGCAACATAGGCAGAAGAAGGGATGCACACCCAACCTCAGCGAGGTAGTTCTTAATTCCTTACCTATGATAATAACAGAATTTGGTCCCCAATAATTTGTCTAATAGAGCTAGAATTAGAAAGACACACACAGGCTTTTAAGGTTTTAACATAGGCATCGAGGACAATGGCAGATATACTTACCCCAACCAACTAGGCAAAATTTAAGGATATAATTGGGAATGTATACATTGAAGACTTGGACTAGAGCAAAATACATGTGGAGCGCCTCCAGGCCCATCCAAGTCAAAGAAACCAGCAGGAAGTAATGAAGCACGACTGCGGCTGTGATGCAAAGTCCCTCTTTCTGAAATGATGACGACCAGGAATTGACCAGAAATACCAGGTTTAGCATCAGTAGTGCTGTGCACAGGTTGATCAGGATTTTGGAAGGATGATCTTTGCGAAGTTTGCTAAAAGAAAAGGCAAGATGTTTAGTTAGGTAGGGTCTCTATTTTTAATGAAGCGTTGCCACATCTTATTTGCATAACGAGTGAAAGAATGAAAGAACTGCCTGTTAAAATTAAATTACTCATGGTACCTTACAAGTACTGAATTTTAGAGTTCCCCACCCTCTTTCCAAATTGAGTCAAAGTATCCTAAATATAGTGACCTTCACTAACAGGAGTAATAATAGCCTCTCTCAATTAAGCAGTATCCCCTTTTTTTTTTCTTTTTCTTTTTCTCTTTTGGAGAGAAGGAAGGAGTTTCCTGGATAGTACAATTCTGTCTTCACTCCTTCAGCAGACTCAAGGCTGGATCTACATATGACCGAAGAGCAGGATGACCATGAAAACCATTTCAAGTATTGGGTGTTTCCAAAGATTCAGACATTTGGCATCACTAAGTGATCACAATTGTACTTTGTGGAAACTGACCCAGTATTTTCCAAATTAAATATGTATATTTCCTTTTCTTTCTCATTTCTAATAAATAATTCTTGATTTAAATTTTGCAATTTTAATTTTGTGTGTGTAGGTTTTATTAAATCGAGGTAAATAGTAAAGTACACAAGTCTTAAGAATGTAACTCAGTGAATCTTTTCATATGAATACACCTGAGGAACTTCCACCCAGATCAAGCGATAGAATGTTTTCAACATCTCAGAAGGTTCCTTCATTCCTTCTCCCATTCAATACCCCCCACTAGAGTAACCAATATTCTAAATTCTATCCCCATAGATTTAGTTTTGCCTGAACTTGGAATTTCATATAAATGGAAGCATACAGTGCGTTCTCTTCTTTTTCTGCTTCCTTTGCTAAACTCTATGTCTACGAGATTTAGATATTATGTTCCATTGTATAGAAGTTCATTCATTTTCACTGCTGTGAAGCATTTCATTTTATGAATATACCACAATTTATTCATCCAGTCAACTGTTAATGTACATTGGAATTGTTTCCAATTTGGGGCCATTATCAATGAAGCTGCTGTGAATATTCTTGTATATTGCTTTCAGTGGCTATATGCACTCATTTCTCTAAAATAGTGAAATTTCTGGGTCAACAGCTAGATATATATTTGTGTTTAGTGGGTATTGTCAAAGAATTTTCCAAAGTGTCTGTGCCATTTTTGCATTCCCACCAGCAGTGTGTAAGAGTTTCCGTTGTTCCACATCCCTGTTGACACTTGCTATTGTCAGAATTTTTCATTTTAGTCATTCTGGTAGGTGCGTAAAAGTATAATTCTGGTTTTAATCTCTGAGGAGTAATGATGTTGAAAACCCCGTGATGTACTTATTAGCCAGATGGGTAGGATTTAGGGCTAGGCATGGATATCCTCTTTTGTGAGGTGCCAGTTCAAATCTTTTACTTATTTTTACTTGTATTGTCTGTCTTTTGCTTTTGATTTGTAAGAGTTTTTTATATATTTTGCATACAAGTCTTCTGTCAGATATATGCATTGTGAATATCTTCTCCCAATCTTTGATCTGCCTTTTCACTTCTTAACAGTGCTGTTGAAAGAAGTTTGTAATTTTAATGGCCCAATTTATCAACTTTTTCTTTTATGGTTAGTGTTTTTGTATCCTCTTAGAGAGATCTTTTCCTATGCTAACACTCTTGCTTTTTTAAAAATCCAGTCACAATCTTTTTTTTTTTTAAGAGGAGAATTGGTTGTTGTTGTTGTTTTTTTAACCTGTTCACTTCATAACCTAATGGATCTGACTTCTTCCTATTGTGATGAATAGGAAACTTTGTACGAAGTTAACATGGTTCCAATGACAGCAGCATCCACCAAACCAAATTAAACTTACTCTATCAACTTACTGAAAGGCTATGTACGTCACCACTGCAACTCCCAGGAAAATGGAGGAGATTCCACATCCAATGTATGTTATAAGCACTAATATCCGTTCATTCACTGCATCCACTGCAGACCTGGATAAATCCTAGGGAATGCAATGTGTTGTATTTTATACATTCACCAGAGCAAGTTTATGGTAAAATGCTTCCAGTGCCCATTAACGGGAGGTTCCCAGGATGTGTAGCATCTCTGCTATTGCTCTTATAAAACCAGAGTATGCAGATGGCTATATGATAAGACCGTATATTGTTTGTTGAGTGTGTCTGGTGCGACTCACTGTGTACAGGGCCTGAAGAGCCATCAGCAGCACTGGAAGAACATTTAGTCCTTGGTTTTATTGTCATTAACATGTTCCACACTTAAAATATAACCAAACTAATAGATGTGAATTTGAGATGCAAAGTGAATCATTATCTGAACTGAGCGTCCCAAAACACTACACAGAACATCAAAAAAAAGATGTTCCTTTTCCTTAGACCTTACATAACTTTCATAAAATTAAAAGACAAAATGGACCTTAGGGAGCACATAATCCAGTAGTTCTTAGCCTGAGGACCATAAAAGACCCAAAGGGGCATGCAAAATTATTTGAATATATGTGTACACTTTTCTGGGAAGAAGGCCCATAGCTTTCATCTGATGCTTATAGAAATTCATGACTCATAAAAGGTTAAGAAGCGCTGGTCTACCCTGGTAGTTCTCACTGGGAGCGATTTTACCCTTCCCCCAGGGATATTTGACAATGTCTGGAGACATTTTTGGTTGTCACAACTGGGGAGGATGCTACTGGCATCTGGCGGGTAGAGGCCAGGGATACTGTTAAACATCCTATAATGCACAGGACAGCCCCCCAAAACAAAGAATTATTTGGCCCAGAATATCACTAGTGCCAAGGTTAAGAAATCCTGGTCTGCTCCAATCTTTCACATTTTAGAAGACAACTCTAAGGTCCAAACAAGTGAAACAACCTGACCAAGGTCACACAGGTAGTTAGTGACAGAGCTGGAACGTGAGCCCTGGTCTTTTGACTCCTACTGTAATGTTCTACCCAATTTGGAGGGAGCTAAACAAAGTTCTTACAATTCAATGAGCATCAGAGGAGCATCTCTTATTTATTGAATAGATTTGGTAAAAAAAACAAAAAACAAAAAAAAGAATAGAAATATAGAACAGACTCTCAGCCTTCACAGAGCTTACCATTAGCAGGAGAAACAACTCATGCATGACACATTCAGATAAAAGCGTACGATAATATATAATAAAGTAACTTAAAAGAACTAAGAAAGTACTCAGGGGCGGGTAGAGAAGAAGGAACACATTTAAGAGCTGTTTTAAAGGAAAACTCAGCAAGTCCCAATGTTAGGGAGGACCAGCGGGAACAAGGGAAACTATAGTTAAGGAGAACTCTGAGGCTCTATGCCTGGATATGCGAATTAATGAGATAACTCTTGTTTGGTTAAGTACTACAAATGTTAAAAAAAATACCTCTTCCCCACACTGCAACTTGACAATAACTATTAAAATTAAAAATTATAAGGACCATACCCTTGTGGTACATATATACAATGGAATACTACTCAGCCATAAAAAAGGACAAAGTTGTCCCATTCACAGCAACGTGGATAGACCTTGAGAGTATTATGTTGAGTGAAATAAGCCAGACAGAGAAAGATGAACTCTGTATGACTCCACTCATAGGTGGTAGTTAACATATGGACAAAGAGAACTGATCGGTGGTTGCCAGGGGAAAGGGAGGTGGGGGGAGGGCACTAGGGGTCAAGTGGTGTACCTACAACATGACTAATAATAATGTACAACTGTAATTTCACAAGGATGTTAACTTTTATAACCTTAATAAAAAAAAAAAATTATAAGGACCATACCCTTTAACCCAGCAATTCAACTTCTGTCAATTTATCCTATAGAAATACTTACATCAGTGTTAGAAGATAAATGAATAAAAATGTATATTACAACATTGCTCATAATGGAGAAAAACAGTAACAACTAAAATGCCTACTTAGGGTGGATTGGTTAAATTCATTGTGTTAAATTGTCAGAATGGAATACTACAAAGGTGTTTTAAAAATTTAAGTAGATGGATATGTATTTGCCTGAAAGGTGTCCAATATATATTGCCAGGTGAAAAATAAGTGGTAAAAACAGTGTAAATAACTTGATCCCATTTTTTTTTTTTTTTTAAGATTTTATTTTTTTCCTTTTTCTCCCCAAAGCCCCCAGGTACATAGTTGTATATTCTTAGTTGTGGGTCCTTCTAGTTGTGGCATGTGGGACGCTGCCTCAGCGTGGCTTGATGAGCAGTGCCATGTCCGCGCCCAGGATTCGAACTGACGAAACACTGAGCCGCCTGCAGCGGAGCGCGCGAACCCAACCACTCGGCCACGGGGCCAGCCCCAACTTGATCCCATTTTTATAAAACAAAAACATGTTAATATACACATAGGAAAAGAATCTGAGAGAATATACATGAAGGTGTTAAAGGTGTTAATTTCTTGGGAGGGGAATTATAGGGACCTT
This sequence comes from Equus quagga, assembly GCF_021613505.1. NCBI lineage: Eukaryota > Metazoa > Chordata > Mammalia > Perissodactyla > Equidae > Equus > Equus quagga. The sequence continues at coordinate 15,151,436 of NC_060276.1, forward strand.
TTCTGTAATGTTTGAATTTTGAGCAGCAGGCATTAATTTTATAAGGAGGAAAATAAATATTTGCTTCAATCTGCTCTACTTTGGTTGAACAAAGTGGGACTTTTTCCACCCACATGCCATTTTTCCATTCCTTAGTTCACATGTATATTCCTGGTCTGTAATTTAATAAAAGTTGTCAAAATTCTATGAAGGAGTGATTAAGGGAAAACTTACCATTAACACTCCAAAATGGGTGAGGTGGTCACACTGGCAGATTGTGTGATTTACGTTTGTTTCCTTTACTTTACAGCCTGATGAATTCCATCCACCTCGCCCATCTGCAGGAGACAGAAGGGAATTTCAAAGCAATTTTGTTTTTCTCAGAAATATTTAACTTTTTGTTATATGCACCTTCTGAACGTGTGTTGTAATTTTCATTGTTTGTTAAGACAGCAAGATAGAGGTATAATTGAACACGGAAATTAAGTCTAATAGGCTAAATTGACTTGTTAGGAACTTTGTGAATGGCATAACTTTGGCTCTTACTTTTCCTGTTCTTGTACCATACTTCTACAGATTAGGACAGACTCTTACCATGAACAACAGTCCTGCCGCCATGCTGTGGTGACAGAGTAAGGACTGTTTTTGAAAGTAGCACAAATAGGAAACAGGTATTTCTTGAACTTTTTGAAGGACATGAGCTATGGAATACAGTCTGACACTTGAGCCAACTCAGTGGCATTGCGATAAACATCTGAAACAACTAATTCAACCCAGAATTCAAATGGTCTCGAATGCTTTACACTCAAGCCAGATCATGTTCTGGAGGTCCTTAGGGCCAAGGAAAGCCTCTGGTCTACTGGACACCTGCCTCGTTTCTCACTCCTGAGCATATTCATGGTTCTAGAATCAACTCTCAGACTTCCATAACCTGCAGGTCTCGAGTAGTAGACCAGGTGTAGAGTCGAACCTCCAGGGTAGCACTAGACCAGAGTGCTTATCCTAGGGCAAGCAGCTAAGTGTGCTCAAAGTTTGTCCATCCAGGATAATTCCATAGATCCCAGAGGTTCTGGATTCATGGACAGAGGGGTGGGAGCAAAGGGTGACCTGGGAGGAGCCCAGCAACTGGCATTAATGAACACACGGATCAACTTCTTGAGGCTGTGAGAGACAAAGCTCATCATTTTATCCTAGGAGACTTGGAGGGGACCCGGAAAGGACAGTGCTATCTCTGTTGTAGGAAAGGAACAGTATTCCCACATCCCAGGGAGTTGAATGGGAAGAAAATGTCTCTTTCTCCCAGAATTCCAAGGATACTAAAAAGGGAAAAGTTGCCAAGCAGAGCTTCTACAGGTGGAAGGACTGGTCACATAGCCACTCCTGGCATGCCAGGGGAAATTGATTCTGTGTGGGAATTCTCTGAGATTTGGCGATATCCCTGGAGATTCCAGTGGAGATGGCAAGCCTAAGAGGAATCTGTTCAGTAACCCTGATCCCCAGTCCTTTCCATTCTCGTCCCTAAAGACTCATACCTAGCCAAGCAGGAAGGACCCTGAGAGACCAACCAGGAAGTCTTATGCCCTCAATGAAAAGATAAAAAGATTGGGGCTCTAAGAGAATACATGGACTATCCACGGTCACACAATCAGTCTAGAAGAAATGAGGGGGAAAAAGGGAAGGAGATAGTAGACATTGCAAATCTCCATGGGAAAGCACAGATCAAGAGCCAGATGTTCACTCCTCAACTTTCTTCAAACAGCTCAAGGCTGCTCTGCACTAGGTCTTCCAAATTTTCTTCCAATCTTGCCTATCCCTGAGTTGTGTGATTTTTCTGATCTCCCAGATAAGTCTCTTACCAAAAAGAAAGGTTTAAACTCGCATTCCCTAATTAGATATAAGACTCATATTTGGATTTTGGTCAGTCAGAGTTCTCTGTAGGCTCTGATAAGATAGTAGCTTCAATATAACTCCCTCCCATCCAACTGCCGAATAGGAAAATGGTCAGGGGCAAAGTCTTGTTGAGAGCCAAAGACAAAGCTTGCTAGGAATAAAACTTACTGTTACTCCCAAAGTCCCAAAAGGCACAGTGAACTTGATCGTAATTCTAGATAAAAGAAAAATCAGAGGTGAAATACCTTTCCTTGTGATAGTTCCCACACAATGACAACTACACCCGTGTTTTTTTCTCAATGTTTTTCAAACAGTAGACACACACACACACACACACACATACACACAGACCATTTGTGAGTTGTTTTTAAGACTCAACCCAAGTAACTTGGGGTTTACAAGTGAGAAAATAACATATTAATGCATGGTGATCTGGCACATGTCCTTTAAAATGTTTGGTAACAGGAATTTGCCATACCCTCCTGGTGCAAGGCCCAAGAGGAGGCTGTGGATGGCTGGCGCCCGTCTGATGTGTGGTAGGTACGCCTTGTGGAAGTTGGGAATTTGGGGCTCACAGCTGAGATCAAGCCTTGTAGAGTGAAGGTTGGCTGCCTCCTCATTAAGCCTGGTGAGCATTCCTGAGAACTCACCAGCTCCCACAATCTTCAGGGGACTGGAGGCAATGAGAAATTGGTCATTGGGGGATGCTGGGAGGGCTGTGGCCCCAGTGGGAATTGAGAGATCTTAGCCATTTGTCATGTTTCATTTGGTATCTGGTTGTTTTTTTTTTAAGTTCCCTCTCCCATTCTTCCTTCTTCCCTTCTAGAATAAGATCTGTGAAAAAGATGCTGTACCATATGGTCTTTTAGATTGGGAATAAAGGAAGCTATTAAGACGTCACACTGGACATACATTACCATCAAAGAATGGCATAGTAGTTCGTTCTTATACTGCAGCTAAATTTGATCATTTAGTAATATATACCTTATGTTATGCCATATGACTATAGTTTTAATCCTTTGGTGATAATTAATACATATTTTAATGTTCTTCATGGAAATTCAAAGGATAAAAATTTTCAATTATTTCAAATTAAATTGTTTGCCTCACTCAAAAATAAATGGAATTAAATATCATTTAGTGTGATGGAACAGCTAAAACATCCACCTGCCCCCGATCACTCCTCAGCCAATCTGTCACAGTGCTAGAAACCCACCATCAGTTACCCCTTTAGGCTAAGGCATTATTTCTAGAAGGCCCCAATTACAACAAACCTCTGCTACCTAGAATGGGACAATCTTCATTAAGTCTTAGAATCACATCTGTTAACTAGGCAATTACTTTTAACAGGAAAATCATGGAAGAGTTCCGAGGCCTTTTTATTCTGACATGCAAATGGATATGTTACCTGGTTGCCTTCAATGTGCTGCAGAGTAATAACCACTGGGTCAGGCAAGTTTTGAATGGATGTATCTGAAAGGCTGGCACTCACAACATATGTGGTTAATGATTTAGTGACGTTTTTGATCTGTAGATGAAACATGTAAGAAAGAGGGTTCAAGTTCTACATTTCTAATTTCTTGCGTGTTAATAATCTAGAATTTTGAAGTGCTACACATTAGGTACTGAAATATGGAAAATAAAATCACAAGCTAAGGGGCCGGCCCCATGGCCGAGTGGTTAAGTTCGCGCGCTCTGCTTCGGCGGCCCAGGGTTTCACCGGTTCGAATCCTGGGTGCTGACATGGCACCACTCGTCAGGCCATGCTGAGGCAGCGTCCCCACATGCCACAACTGAAGATACACAACTATGTACTGGGGGTGCTTTGGGAGGAAAAGGAAAAATAAAATCTTTAAAAATAAAAAAAATCACGAGCTAGGAAGAAATTTTTAATTTTTTTATTTCTTTGAGGAAGATTAGCCCTGAGCTAACATCTGCTGCCAATCTTCCTCTACTTTATATGTGGGATGCCTGCCACAGCTTGGCTTGCCAAGCGGTGCCATGTCCACACCAGGATCTGAACCGGTCAACCCTGGGCCCGCCAAAGCGGAACGTGGGAACTTAACCGCTGCGCCACTGGGCCGGCCCCCAGAAGAAATTTTTAAAGGTCGTTTAGCTCATCTCCTGTCTTCACATAAGGTCTCGATTATGCCAAGCTAGAACAGTTCATTAATCCACCCATGCATCCAGATATCTACCCAAGAAGCATTGGTTTTGCTCCTACTACTCAGGACTGCGCTGGCAACAAAGTGAAACTATTCCCTACTTTGATAACTCTCTGGACCCTGACATTTCACAACTTATCCCGGTTCTAACTCTCAACCATCCTTACTTACTTTTAGGGGACCCCTCCTTACAAGGAACATAAATCCATCACGTGTTAGTTATAAACCACTTCCTGTTCCATCCTCGCTGGAGATGGAAGCAGTTGATTAACATGCGGCTTGGAACAAGTCTCTGAGGACGGTCATCTCCTCCCTAGAGGACCATGAACCCTGAGGCCGGAGCCTAGGCCTTGGGTGTCCTGGTGTCCCCTGCATGGCCTAGCACATAGCAGGTGTTTCATCTTATACCCACGGTGAGCCAATTACTTTGTTAAGTGATTTGCGCACACAGTGTCTTCAGCCCTCACTGAAACCATATAGGCATTTTTCAGATAAACTGAGGCTCTGGGAGGCTCAAAAACTTGGACAAAAGTCACATGGCTAGTGAATGATAGGACAGGGATGCTTAATAAATGTTGGTTTAAAGGGAACAAACTAGAACGTAGCCATTGAGATGTGGAGCTTGCTAATTAACAGGGCCAACGTGCCACATGCCAAGGCTCTGGGAGGCAAAGCAGCTGGGAGACCGCCTCTCCTGGGGCACAGGTGAAGAGATGAGGGTTGGGCAGATCCAAGACAGGAGGGAGAAGAAGCAAATCCTCTGAAGACTTGCCAAGAAAGCCTAGAGGAGCTGGGCCCAAATAATGTCCCTTGGGGAGACTGCCAGGCAACTTTTAGAAGACTGCAAGTCCTCCTATTTCCGAGCCTTGCAGCCATTGAGAACTGGGTAATTGGGAATGCAGCCTGGGGCTCCAGTGGGAAGCTACGCACTTCCTGTTCCTGACCAGCTCTGTTCATTCCAACCAGCCTGATGGTGCTCCCGTCCCAGAAGAATTCCCCTGGGGTAGCCTAATGCAGAGGGCAGTCTGCAGTAAGATATGGTGGAAAGGGCCCAGTCAAAAGCCAAAAGACCAAGTGTTAACCCAAGCCTTCTTGTTTCTTGAAATTCCCTTCTCCTTTCTGAGATATTGGTGACATGAAGGAAGGTGAACCAGATGATATTTAACAACCCCCTCCCCAACTTAGTATAATAGAACAGTTTTCAGAAGTGGAGAGGCCAAAGCAGGAGAAGCACACGGTGACCCAGGACTTAGTTAACCTGTTCTCTGGCTTTATTTCGCTTACCTACAAAATGGCGGCCATGCAGAGAAAGGAACTAAATCATTTTTCGCTCCTCCACCCTTTGTGCTCTAGGCTCAAGTTTTACCTATTTCACTTCTGAACCTTTACAGAAGCTGCTCTCTCTGCCTGAAACACTCCCCCCTCCTTCTTCTAACCCTCTTTCATTGTCTAGCTCCTACTCAACATCAGGTCTCAGTGGCCACCTCTCTTACACTAGGCTTTTCCTATCTATGCTCCCAGAGTCCCTGTGCCATACTAGACTTGCCTAGTGCTTCATCCCTCTGCCTGAGGAACGCTAGTGGAGGAACGGAGGATGAGGTACGTGTTTTCCAAGAGTGGTGTCTTATCAGTGATTTTTAAGGTAATATGTTGTAATGACAGTTACAATTTTGATCAAAAGACGGTAGAGGAAACAATGTGAAAGCAAGGCTGTGAGACACAGGAGTCCGGGGAAAAGGTAGTTAAAGGGTGGGTTCTCTTGCAAGCATTCACTCCCCAACAACCAATGGCAGAGGTCCCAGCCTCAGGCTATCCCCTTCAGTGTTAGAATCTTTAGGTCTCTGTTTTCTCCCATCAGACTGTAGGTTTCAGGAGGGTAGGCACCACGTGGATCTCTCTTGCTCACCACTGTATCCCCAGCACCCAGCACCACACAACACACATAGTAGGAATTCAATAAATATTTGCTGACTGAATAAGTAACTGCATGAATAAATGAATAAATTGTGTCACCTCCAGGAGGTCCCTTCCCCTTTCTGGGTCTCAATTTCTTCATTGGTAAAATGAGGAAATGGGACACTATGAGCTATAATTGACCTTCCAGCTCTGAATTTGATGGCAGGCTATTTCTAATCCTTCATCTAGCACTATGACGTCTGTAGGCTAATTTTGTGAAAGATCTTTAATATCTTTCAGTGGAAGGTATGAGTGAATAAAAATTACTTATTAGGTGTGAAATCTATGCAAAACAGGTTTCTCTTTTATTCTATGAGGAAGCACAGCCCTTTGAACAAAGGAGAGAAATTAAGACCAAAATAATGACATCTCAGGAGATACAGAGAAATTACAAGCCTAACAAAGGGTCAGAGTGTTATGAATCACATTCTTAATTTTTATTATAATTTTATTCATTAGCTGGCTTGTCCTGGGTCCAACCTAATTTTTTCCATTAAAAAAAGGTCTAATAAATATATTTCTACCAAAAACATATTGGGTACCTAGCCCTGTGCTGGGTGCCATGAAAATAAAAAATGTCTGGGCCATGACATATGCCACAACCTACTTGGAGAAACCAGTCTAGAAACTAGGCAGAAGTATAAGACAAGAATACAAGCAGGGGTTGGGGAGGAGAGCAGGGGCTCACAGACTCTGGGCAAGCTTTCTGAGTAGGATTGGAGCTAAGCCCATAGGAGCAAATAGAATTTAGAGAGATAGAAAGGGGAGAGGCTTGAGAATACCAGGAGACCAGAATGTCTTGCAGACACAGCTGGAGATAACGTGGTATGTTTGAGCTGGTGTGTGGTATAGGTATGTGGTATATTTTAGTTGGCCAGGTACAACCTCCCCCAAAATAACTCTGAATATTTGACCATTAGAAATTCATTCCTCTGGGTAGTCTCTTTGGAAAATGCAAACACACCTGGACAAGTTAATGTATTGACCTCTTAAACACTTGAACTTTGGAGTCAAACAGCCTGTGTTTGATTCCTAGCTGCGCCACTTCCAAGCTGTGTGACCTTGGGCAAAATTACTTAACCAATTTGTCTTATTCTGTTCAGGCTGCCAAAAAAAATCCCAGACTGGGTAGCTTCTAAACGACAGACATTTATTTCTCACAGTTCTGGAGGCTGGCAGTCCAAGATGAGGGTGCCTGTGTAGTCAGGTTCCGATGAGAGCTCACTCTCTGGTTCATAGGTGGCACCTTCTTGCTGTGTCCTCACATGGTGGAAGTGGTAAGGGAGCTCTCCGGGGCCTCTTTATAAGGGCGCTCATCCATTCATGAGGGCTCTGCACTAGAGACCTAGTCACCTCCCAGAGGCCCCACCTCCTCATACCATCACCTTGGGGATTAAGATTTCAATACATACATTTTGGGGGAACACAAGCATTCAGACCACGGCACGCTTTGAGTCTCAGTTTCTTGTGAGAAGTAAATGAGACAGTAAGTGTAACTGTTAACAATTAATAGCGATCATCAACAACTTCATGCAAATTCTGATCGCTGTCTTCCCCGTAGCTGGATGGGACAGAGCGGGCTGAAGGAATGGGCCTTTGTTAGGCAGAGCCCCAAGACAGACAAATAATAATAGCAATACAAACATGTGGTGCTTATTACGTGCCAGGCAATATCCTAAGCACTTTCTATGAATTAACTCCTTTAATCTTTCAAAAGTCCAGTGAGGTACTGCTATCACCCTGTTTTACATAGAAGGAAACTAAGGCATGTGGAGGTTGAGTAACTTGTCCAAGGTCACACAGACAGACGATGGCATAGCAGCTTTCAATTCAGGCACTTTGGCCCCAGAGTCCACACTTTTAACCGCGACATCATATTGACTCTCTGTTTTAACAATGGGTGAGGACTGGAGCCCTCAGAGAAGGTTCTGTAGATGCGGGGGTGAAGAAGCAACAAATGCCTGCAGGCAAGTGTTCTGCTGGACACCACTTAGCTTCAGATACATTGGCCCGAGGCGGGGGCATGTTGGCTTTGAGGAGCCGGGGAGGATTTGGGAGGGAAGCACTGACAAGCTGAAAGGGCATTTCATTGGAACTTGCTGTTCTTTTCTGGCTTTAAAATATCTTGAGGCCTCTGTTTGGTCACCAGATAATCCTTCAGGTTCCTTCAGAACTGAAAAGCTGTGAAAATTAAAAACTGTGGAACATCATTAAAGCAGACGTTGATTCATGTTGAGGGCCAGGGGTCGTGCTAGGAGACTTGTGGAATAAATCACACAGCATATTCTAAAGTAAACAGAACATCATGAAAATAGCAAGAGTTCATAATTACAATGAGTCACCGAACGTCGGTCCATGACAGTTACCAGAGGCAAGGACTTACCTTAAAGAGTGAAGTCTGGCCAAAGAAATTAAACAAGATGGTCTGTAAGTTGCTAAGAGAAATTTTCTCCCTCAGTGATTTAGGCAAATATATGGAAGCCAAAACCCTCCCCAGAGGGACTTCGCCTAGGTAAATCTGCAAAGAAAAGCCAGAAAATGAAAACTGGAGTCATCACCCGTCATCTTGAAGGTCCCCCCCACCTCCCACTGCAGCCCCAGCCTCAACCCCAGAGTACCACGTGGACGGCTGAAGGGGGGGAACTAGCTTCACAAGCTATGCTGCACCTTTCACACACACACACACACACACACACACACACACACTCAGATCACAGACCAAGACGTGACCTGGGTGCATGTAAACAGACACACACACACATACCACCTTTTCCCTTCTGAACCCATCCTTGAGTTTCTCCCCCTTTGATCTGCTTCCACCCAGGTATTTAGAGAGGTGGAAAAGGGAATGACACATTAGCTGATTTTCCCTGATTCTCAGAAATAAAGGCCAGTCTTCGAAAGCAGGCCACCTTCTGCCATATAGTTCTGAGAGAGAAAACACAAAACAAAAAAAAGCCCAATATAATGGCGTTAGGCACTTGCCCCATAGTTTATTGAGCAATGCTTTTGTTAAGAAGTGGGGCAGGGAAGAGGGGCATTAGGCCTTAGGAATTCTAGGGGCTCACTCTCAGAAGATTTTGCTGATTTGATTAGTAATAGTATTTAATAAGTACTGGAACATTTCTGAAAGTGAAAGGCGGCTTTACCAATAATTATACTGGGACCACAGTTGTAAACTCGGACCCCCTCAGGCAAAACAGGGTATGTGAGCACTCCCACATGCATTCTCTCATTTAATCCATCTATCAGCTCTGAAAGGTATGTTGTATTATGCCATCAGGAAATGGACACGCAGAGAGGTTAAGTGACTTGTCTAGGGTCACACAGCTGGGATATAGTTCAATAAAGATATATGTGATTTAGGCCCACATTTTTCTCCTTATCCATGCTGCCTCTCAAGGAACTCTTATCTAGCTGGGGGTATCATAGGGAGATGAAAGTTTATAATATTTCTAAAAATGACTCATGAGCCCAAAAGGCATATGACTCTTCTCCTGACATAAATGGATTCTGCTAGAGCAGTCAAGTACTGTGGAGAGGTTACGATTTAGCTTCAACGTGTAAGCACTTTGGTACCAAGAATGTGATTGGGGTTGGTTCACTTGTTTCTCCACCCAGGCCAATAATAGAAAACCCCATATGTAACCAAAAGGCAATGGGAAGTCAACATCTGCTTTCAGTATGGCTGAGTCGCTCCTGGTGGACTCGACCCTCTTGTATATAACAACTATAGAAAACAACCGTGACTCAAAGGCATTGCAAAATGAACAGAAGCGGGCAGATTCTGGAGAAGAGTAGACACTTGGAAAAAGGTAACATCACAAGATCAGTTACTTGTTTTTATAGGTTTTAGCCTGACGGCAAGCTGAGACCAACGCTGTGAAGGACACTCAAAATTCTGATGGAAAACCTGCAGTCCTTCTGGCATGAAAAATCAGAGAACAAAGGTCAGGGCAACCACAGCCACTGGAAGGTCAGGGGGGAATCCTGGAGAGGAGAGAGCTAAAGAGGAGAAGCCAAAATTCTGAGTATAAACTCTGTCTGACCTCTGAACCACGTATGTACAGGACAGAATCCAACTAAGGATAAAGGAACTTAACTGAGATTTGAGCTGCCATCCAAGAGATGGAATCTACAGTTTGATTCCAAAAAAATTAATTGTTGGGTATAATAAAAATCAATAGTCTTGAGAGGAATATAGTGGAATCCAGAGTCTCCACAACGTAACATTCACATTATTCAGAACGTAATCCAAAATTACTCACTATGTGAAGAAAAAGTAAATGTGACCCATTTTTAAGTGAAAAGACAATCAATGGAGATCAACTTTGAGATGACCCAGATGTTAGAATAAGCAGACAAATATTTTTAAAGTAGCTAACTATAACTATGCTTGGATTTTTTTTTTTTTTTGAGGAAGATTGGCCCTGAGCTAAAATCTGTGCCCATCTTCCTCTACTTTATATGTGGGACACCTGCCACAGCATGGCTCGACCAGCAGTGCATAGGTCCGTGCCTGGGATGCAAACTGGTGAGCCCTGGGCCGTCAAAGTGAAGCATGTGAAATTAACCACTACATCACTGGGCCAGCCCCAAACTATGCTTGTGTATTTAAAAGAAAATATGCTTGCAGTTAATGTAAAAAGAAGAAAAAGCAGAGAAACAGGAGCGAAAAAAAGAAAATAAGGAAATTCTAGAACTGAAAATACAATATGAAAATTTTTAAAATTGCACTGGATGTCTTCAATAGTAACATGAAGGTGACAGAGGTCAGTGAACTTGAAGATAAGAAATTATGCTATCATAAGAATAGACAGTAGAAATGATTAAACACAGGAACAGTCTCAGGGAGCTGTGTGGCAGCATCAAAAAAATCTTACATACATGCACTTAGTATCCCAAAAGGAGAGGAGAGAGAGAATGGTGAAGAAACAATATTTGAAGAAATAATCGTGGAAATTTCCCCAAATTTGGTCAAAAACATAAATTTACAGGTTCAAGAAGCTCAGCAAACCTCAAGCAGGATAAATACAGAGAAAAACATGCCTAGGCCCATAATAGTCAAACTGCAAAAAAAAAAAAACCCAAAATTCAAGGGAAATACTGAAAGCAATCAGTGAAAAATGACACATTACACATTACACACAGACAAACAAAAATTCAAATGATTACTGACTTCTCATCAGAAAACGTGAAGGCCAGAAGAGAGTGAAACAACATCTTTAAAATGCTGAGGGGGAAATGCTGTCAGTCCAGAATTCTATCATAAACAAAAATATCCTTCAAGAATAAAGGCAAAATAAAGACATTTTCAGGTAAATGAAAACTAAGAAAATTCATCACCATCCTGATGTTCAGGAAGGAATGAAGAGCATTGAAAATGGCAAATATCTAGGTAAATACTAAAGACTATTTTTTCTCTCAATTTCATAGAACTTTTAAAAGTAATGAATATAACATTGACCTGTGGGGTTTCTGATCTTCTTAGATAGAATGTATATGACAACAATAACATGACAGACGGCATAAATGGATGTTGAAATTTCTACGTTTTATATGAAGTGATACAATGTTAACTCTAAGTAGGATGCAAAAATATAAGGATGTATATTATAATCTCTAGAGCAACCATTGAGAAAATAATGCAAATAGATATAACGAAAGAGTCTGAAAAAATTAAAATTCAATTGTAATAAATACTAAAATAAAGCAAGAGGCAACATAAAAGAGGAACAAAATTCGGAGGGGCAGATAGGAAATAAAATAAAATGGTAGACCTAAATCCAACCATGTCAAAAATTACATTAAGTTTTAAAGGACTACTCACTCCAAATAAAAGGCAGATATTTTCAAGATGGATAAAAAAATGAAACACAAACCATATGCTATCTACAAGAAGTGCACTTCAAATATGAAGACATATAGAAAGCAATTAAATGAAAAATATGTATAAAATAAAAACAGTAAGCATAAATAGGATGCGATGATTATATTAAAATGAGATGGGGCCGGCCTGGTTGCGCAGTGGGTAAGTGCGCACGTTCCGCTTTGGCAGCCTGGGGTTCATCAGTTCGGATCCCGGGTGTGGACATGGCACTGCTCATCAAGCCATGCTGTGGTAGGCGTCCCACATAGAAAGTAGAAGAAGGTGGGCACGGATGTTAGCTCAGGGCCAGTCTTTCTCAGCAAAAAGAAGAGGATTGGCAGATGTTAGCTCAGGGCTGATCTTCCTCAAAAAAAAAAAATAAATTAATTAAAAAAATAAATAATTAAAATAAAATAGACTGCAAAACAAAGAATAGTACCAGAAATAAAGAGGGCTATTTCATTGAGATAAATAGGTTAGGACTAGAGTTAGTATTAGGAAGATATAACAACATAAATGTGTATTCACTTATTAGCAGAGCCCCAAAATAAACAAGGCAAAATTTGAGAGGACTAAAGAGAGAAATAGACAATTTCGCAATCAAAATTAGAGATTTTAACACCCCTCTAAACTAGGATCTGAACAAACATTATCAACCACTTTGAGGCCTGATTGATATTTATAGTATACCATATCCAACAACTGTAGAAGGCACATTTGTTTTCAAGTGCACATGGAATACCAAGTTTTTCAAGTGTATGAAACACTTGAAAACACTCATATACTGGGCCATAAAACAAGTCTCAATAATTCTAAATAGATTGAAATTATACTGAGCATATTCTGTGAACAAAATCAAATGAACAAGAAATCAATAATAACAATATATCTTAGATATGTCCCAAATATCTGGGACTTAAAGAACACACTCCCGAATAATCCATGCAGCGAAGAAGGAAGTAGAAAATATTTTGAACTGACTAATCAAGAAAATTGGGGCAAGAAGATTGAGGCAACTTCCTCAATCAAATAAAGAGCATCTGTCACTATTTGCAGATGACACGATTTTATATACATAGAAAACCCTAAAGAATCCACTGAAAAACGTTTAGAAGTAATAAATCAATACAGTCAAGTTACAGGATACAAAATTAACATACAAAAACCAGTTGCGTTTCTACACATTAACAACGAAGTAGCAGAAAGAGAAGTTAAGAATATAATTCCATTTACAGGGCTGGCCCTGTGGCCAAGTGGTTAAGTCCACATGCTCCACTTCAGCAGCCCAGGGTTTGGCTGGTTTGGATCATGGGTGTAGGCATGGCATGACTCATCGGGCCATGCTGAGGTGGAGTCCCACATAGCACAACCAGAGGCACTCTCAACTAGAATATACAACTATGTACTGGGGGACTTTGGGGAGAAGAAGAAGGAAAAAGATAAAAAGAAGATTAACAACAGATGTTAGCTCAGGTGCCAATCTTTAAAAAAAAAAAAAGAATACAATCCTATTTACAATTGCAACAAAAAGAATAAACTATCTAGGAATAAACTTAACCAAAGAAGGGAAAGATCTGTACACTGAAAACTATAAAACATTGTTGAAATAGGGCCTACAATGGAGAAAAGAAAGTCTCTTTAACAAATGCTGCTGGGAAAACTGGACAGCCACATGCAAAAGATGGAAAATTGACCATTCTTTTTCACCACACACCAAAATAAACTCAAAATGGATCAAAGACCTAAAGATTAGGCCTGAAACAATAAGTCTTCTGGAAGAGAATATAGACAGTACACTCTTTGACATCAGTTTCAAAAGAATCTTTTCAGACACTATAACTCCTCAGTTGAGGGAAACAATAGAAAGAATAAACAAATGGGACTTCATCAGACTAAAGAGCTTCTTCAAGGCAAGGGAAAACAGGATTGAAACAAGAAAACAGCCCACTAATTGGGAAAAAATATTTACAAGCCACTTATCCGACAAAGGGTTAATCTCCATAATATACAAAGAACTCACACGGCTCAACAACAAAAAAACAAACAACCCGATCAAAAAATGGGCAGAGGACATGAACAGACATTTCTCAAAAGAAGATATGAATATGGCCAATAGACACCTGAAAAGATGTTCATCCTCGCTAATCATCAGGGAAATGCAAATCAAAACTACACTAAGATATCACCTTACACCCGTTAGATTGGCAAAAACATCCAAAACCAAGAGCGACAAATGTTGGAGAGGTTGTGGAGAAAAAGGAACCCTCATACACTGTTGGTGGGAATGCAAACTGGTACAGTCACTATGGAAAACAGTATGGAGATTTCTCAAAAAGTTAAGAATAGAAATACCTTATGACCCAGCCATCCCATTACTGGGTATCTATCCTAAGAACCTGAAATCAGAAATCCCAAGAGTCCCTTGCACCCCTATGTTCATCGCAGCATTATTTACAATAGCCAAGACGTGGAACCAGCCTACATGCCCAGAAACTGATGATTGGATAAAGAAGATATGGTATATATACACAATGGAATACTACTCAGCCATAAAAAAAGACAAAATTGGCCCATTCGCAGCAACGTGGATGGAGCTTGAGAGTATTATGTTAAGCGAAATAAGCCAGTCAGAGAAAGATGAACTCTATATGACTCCACTCATAGGTGGAAGTTAGTATATTGACAAGGAGATCTGATCAGTGGTTACCAGGGAAAAGGGGGGGTGGGGGGAGGGCACAAAGGGGGAAGTGGTGTACCCACAACATGACTAACAAAAATGTACAATTGAAATCTCACAAGGTTGTAATCTATCATAACATTAATAAAACAAACAAACAAACAAACAAAAAAAACATTGTTGAATTAAGTTGAAGACATAAAGAAAAGGAAAGATACTCCGTTCTCTTGGATTGGAAGAATTAATATAGTTAAAATGTCCATACTTCTTAAAGCAATCTACAGATTCAATACAATCCCTCTCCAAGTTCCAATATTTTTCACAGAAATAGAACAAAGAATCCTAAAATGTATATGGAATTTAATCCTAAATAAATCCATTTATATGAAATATAAATCCTAAAATTTATAGCCAAAGGAATCCTGAGAAAAAACAACAAAGCTGGAGGCATCACATTCCCTGATTTTGAAATATACTACAAAGCTACAGTAACCAAAACAGCACTGTTCTGGCACAAAAACAGACACACAGATCAATGGAACAGAATCGAGAGCCCAGAAATAAAACCACACATCTACGGACAGTTAATATTTGACAAGGGAGCCAAGAACATACAATGGAAAAAGGAAAGACTCTTCAGCAAATGGTGTTGGGAAAACTGGACAGCCACATGCAAAAGAATGAAACTAGACCATTGTCTCACACCATACAAAAACTAGCTCAAAATGGATTAGACTTGAAAGTAAGACCTAGAGCCATTAAACTTCTAAAAGAAAACTTAGGCAGTACGCTCTTCGACATTGGTCTGAGCAGCATATTTTCAAGTTCCATGTCTGACCAGGCAAGGGAAACAAAAGAAAAAATGAACAAATGGGACTACATCAAACTAAAAAGCTTCTGCACAGCAAAGGCAACCATCAATACAACAAAAAGACAACCTAACAATTGGGAGAAGATATTTGCACACCGCATATCAGATAAGGGGTTAATATCCAAATATACAAAGAACTCATACATCTCAACAACAAAAAAAGTAACAACCCAATTAAAAAATGGGCAAGAGATCTGAACAGACATTTCTCCAAAGAAGATATACAGATGGCCAACAGGCACATGAAAAGATGGTCAACATCATTAACTATCAGGGAAATACAAACCAAAACTACAATGCAATATCACCTCACTCCAGTCAGAATGGCTATAACTAACACGACAGGAAACAATAAGTGTTGGAGAGGATGTGGAGAGAAGGCAACTCTCATACACTGCTGGTGGGGGTGCAAACTGGTGCAGCCACTATGGCAAACAGTATGGAGATTCCTCAAAAAATTACAGATCTACCATGTGATCCAGCTATTCCACTGCTGGGTATTTATCCAAAGAACATGAAAACATGAATGCGTAAAGATACATGCACTCCTATGTTCATCGCAGCATTATTCACAATAGCCAAGGCTTGGAAGCAACCTAGGTGCCTATCAAGGGATGAATGGATAAAGAAGATGTGGTATATATACACGATGGAATACTACTCAGCCATAAGAAACGATAAAATCCGGCCATTTGTGACAACATGGATGGACCTTGAGGGTATTATGCTAAGTGAAACACATCAGAGGGAGAAAGTCAAATACCATATGATCTCACTTGTAAGTAGAAGATGAAAATGACGACAAACAAACACATAGCAACAGAGGTTGGATTGGTGGTTACCAGAGGGGAAGGGGGGAGGGGGAAGGGCAAAAGGGTTGATTAGGCACATGTGTGTGGTGATGGATTGTAATTAATGTTTGGGTGGTGAAGATGTTATAATCTATGCAGAAATCGAAATGTGTAATGATGTACACCTGAAATTTATATAATGTTATAAACCAATGTTACTGCAATAAAAAAAGAATAAAAAAAATTTTAAAGATTAAATAAATAAATAAAGGGCATCTGAAAAAACAAAATAGAACAAAAACGTGGCCAACATCACAGTAATGGTAAAATAGTGAATACTTTTCTTCTAATATCAAAAACAAAACAAAGATGTCCACTTTAACCACTTCTATTCAACATTTTATTGGAAGCACTAACATCAAAAGAAGGCAAAAAAGCCAAATAAAGTTCAATAAGGAAGACCTAAAACTGTCTCTATTGACAGATGACGTTGGCTTACATAGAAAGACCTAAGCAATCTCTAAAACAGCTACGATCTCTAGTAGGTGAGTTTAGCAATTTCACAAGATACAAAATTTAGATAGATAGATAGATGATAGACATAGAATATCAAATGTATTTTTATATGCCTGCAGCAAATAATTGGGAAATGAAATTCAAACATGATTCCATTTCCAACAGCATCAAAAAATGTAAAATACTTAGGAATAAATTTCACAAGGACATGCAATGCCCCTCCACTTAAAACTACAAAACATTCCATTAAAAAAAACTACAGAACATTGCTGAGAGAAATTTAAATAGACCTAAATAAATGCTTCTGAATTAGAAACTCAATATTCCACTGCTATATGGTATATTTGAAAGTTTTTAAGAGAGTAGATCCTAAGAGTTCTCACCACAAGGAAAAAAAGCATATTTTTCTTTTGTGTGTATGTTTCTATACGAGATGATGAGTGTTAACTAAACTTATTGTGGTAATCATTTCACAATATGTGTAAGTGAAATCATTATGCTGTACACCTTAAACTTATATGGTGCTGTATGTCAATTACATCTCAATAAAACTAGAAAAAAATTTAAACAAAAATAAAAAACTCAATATCACTAAGAAATCAATTCTCCCAAAATTGATCAACAGCTTCAACTCAGTCTCAATCATCATCTCAGCAAGTTTTTTGCACAAATTGATAAGCAGATTAAAAATTCGTATGGACATGCCAAAGGCCCAGAATAACCAAACAATCCTGAAAAAGAACAAAGTGAAGAACTCACATGACCTGACATCAAGACTACAAGAATCAAGACAGTGTGGTAACGGCATAAGAGTCTCCAAAAAATAAATGGAACAGAATAAAATGCTCAGAAACAGACTGACTTACATTTCCATGAGTATTTGATTTTTTGTCAAAGATGACAATGCAAGCCATTGGAGAAAGAAAAGTCTTCAATACATGGTGCTGGAATAAGTGGATATCCATAAGGAACAAAATGAATTCCAAACCCTACACCATACTATACCCCATACCACACACAAAATTCCATTCAATTAATTAAGATTATAGTCCTAAACGTAAAAGCTAAAACCACAGAGCATTTAAAGACAAGCAGAAGAGAATATCTTCATGACCTGCTGATAGGCAAAGATGTCTTAGACAAGTCATAAAGGGTTATTTATAAAAGGAAAAAAAACGATAATTTAGACCCCCATCAAAATTAAAACTTAGGCTCATCACAAGACACCATTGAGAAAATGAATAGGCAAATCACAGAGAAAATATTTTCAAAACATATATCTGATGCTGTATCCAGAACATGTAAAAACATACTTACAACTCAATAATAGTAAGACAAGCAACCCAATTAAAATGGCAAAAAGATTTTAACAGATACTTGACCAAAGAAAATATACAAATGGCCAATACAAAAACGAAAAATCCCTCCACATCATTAACCGCTTTAGAAAACAGTATGAGAGGTTCTTACAAATTTAAGCATACGTCTTATGAACCAGCAGTTCCTTTCCTAGGTATTTACTCAAGATATATCAAAACATATGCCCACACAAAGACTTTTACATGAATGTTCATAGCAGCATTATTCATAATAGCCTAACCCTGGAAACAATCCAAATGGCTGTCAACAGAGGAACAGACAATCTGTAGTAGATCCATACAATGGAATACTATTCAGCAATAAAAAGGAATAAACTACAGAAACAAAAGAATGAATCTCAAAAAAAACCACCATTATGCTACATGAAAGAAGCCTTCTACAAGACAGTACATATTGAATGATTCCATTTACATAAAATTCTAGAAGAGGCAAAACTATAGTGGAAAAATATCAAAACAGTGGTTGCCAGTGGAGATCGGTAGTGACAGGGATCGACTGGGAAGGGGCATGAGGGAACTTTTAGGGGTGATAGTAATGTTCTATATCTTAGAGGAGTTTGAGTTACACAGATGCACACATTTGTCAAAATTCAGAGAATTTACACTTAGAATTTGTGCAGTATTCTATATGCAAATTTTATAATTTTTTAACTGTAAAAAAAATATGCTGCTCTCCTGAATTGTTGTCAGCAGGGGTTGGTGGTCTATGGCCCGCCAAAGGCCGAGGTAGCGTGGTGTGGTGGAAAGAGCATAGACTTGCAAGCTAGCCAGACGTAACCCTGAATCCTGGCTCAGCCATTAGGCTGTGTCCTTGGGCAAGTTATTTAACTTCTCTGTTTCCTTATCCACAAAAAGGAGACAGAAGAGCAACCCTCAACATATAACCAGTGCTCAAAAAATGGTAGCTAATAACAAACTGACATTTGAGTTGATTTGGGGTCACAGGGCCAAAGATGGTATTACTGCCCATCTCATGGACACCACGCCAAGGTGTTAGCCTACTAAGGGTTGGATATAAATCTTCCCTAGGATATTTGTATTTTCACAAAGTCTCTTGAAATTAAAATCTTTTAAAAAGTACCCTCAACCCCTTCCAAAAAGTAGGTGAATGAAGACTTGAAAGAGTGCTTGGCTGATTGGCTCTCAGTTTCCTGAGCGGCACTCACCTCAGGGTCTATGCCTTCTTCGTAGGAGCGGATACTGAAGGCCGTGCCTTCAAACGTGTGCTCCACCCGCAGGACAGCCAAAGCCAACCTGTCCACCGTCAAATTTGCTGAACTCCCGAAAAACTCCATCTTGTGCCCAGTACGCTCGATTATCTTCAGAATTCTGGGAAAAAAACAAGCAGGCAGAGCAGAGCATTCCTACTTTTTCAATGTAAAACCCATCCGTCCTCCTTACAAGATTTCCTCAATGTAAGACTTTGTTTGAGTTTTAATCACTATCTTTATACTGTTTAGGAATTATTAGATAAGAGCATGGGCTTTGGAGTCAGCCAGGCTAAGGTCTAAATCTTAGCTCCTCTAATTTCTAACTGGGGGGGCAAATAAAATAACCTCGATGGGCTTCAGATTCCTCACCTGCAAAGTCAGAGGTAACACTGGTACTCATCTCAAAAGACTGTTGTGAAGATTAAATGAAATTGTTGTATGTAAAGCCAGATCCTGCAGGGCCTCATAGGCCAAGAAATGTGGATTTTATTTTATATTCACTGAGCGGTTTTAAGAGCGAGAGAATGACATGGTCTGACATGCACATTAAAGATTGTTCTGGCTGCTATACAGAAGAGGTACCACAGAGAGGCAAGAGCAGAGGCAGGGAGACTAGACAGGCTATTGCAGAGGTCAGCTGAGAGAAATGGTGCTGGGACTAGGGTGGTGCTGATGGAGATAGAGAGAAGCAGATGGATTCCAGGAGTCTTTTTTTTTTTATTGAGTTAATGATAGGTTACAATCTTGTGAAATTTCAGTTGTATATTAACGTTTGTCCTTCGTGTTGTAGGTGCACCACTTCACCCTTTGTGCGCACCCCCTACCCCACCTTTCCCCTGGTATCCACTAAACTGTTCTCTTAGTCCACATTTTTAAATTCCTCATATGAGTGGAGTCATACACAGATTATCCTTCTCTCGCTGGCTTATTTCACTTGACATAATTCCCTCAAGGTCCATTCCAGGAGTCTTTAAGAGACTTTTAAAAAATTAGGTACAGTGACTCATATCGGACTTGGTTATTGATTGGCTGTGAGGCAGAAGGAGGTAATTAGCATTATTCTCAAGTTTTTTGCTTGAGCACTGGGTGGATGCATTTTCTAGAAATGGGGAACATTAGAGGAGTACCAGGGCTGGGGGAAATAGATTGGAGGTTTGGTTTAGGGTAACCTATTTATCTGGAAAGTCGCTATCATTAAGATTCACTTAGAGTTTGAAAGCATTCTTTGACAATTGGGATTTGAGCAGGATGACCCCATTGCATTGTACTAGCTTTCAGGGCACAGCTACCTGACCTTTAAAACTGAGGATGACTGTATGCAAAGGAATTAATCACAAATATTTTAAATTTTATGAAATAATTTATCTTACCAAACTATTAGTACTTACTCATTGCTTACTTCATGCAGATGAGATGTGGAATTGTTTTGCTTTCCCAAAGCAGCATTGATTATTTGTAATATAATCTGGGTTAGGTTCATACTTATCTCATCACATTGTGAAATATCAGATACTTTAGAAACAATAATCTTTGTTTCTTCTTCATCCAGAGTGGGGCATTCATTTATCAAATTTAAAATGTGTTCTGCAACTTCATCTGCATTCTCTGGGGAAATAAAATTGAAATGGAAAGCCTGCATTACTTAGTTTTGGCCCATGCTGGTCTGCTCCCTTCTCTTTAATCAGTAAAGGCAGAGAAATGGAAATAGATACCAAGATAACAAAGTTCACAGAAGGAAAACGCTGGACCTCAAGGTCTCCAGTAGATGGAGTCTCAGAAAGTAGCACGCAAGTCAAGTTTTTTATTCATTAAATCCTTTTTTAACGCAACAGGGAAACCTTTTTGTCACTGAAGAATTATCTCGCAATTAGATTCTAATTAAGTTAAGACTTTTGAGTATTGGGTTGAGTTAAGTAGATCCCACCTGTACTCAAATATCAGCAAACACTCAGTCTATGTTTTCGTAATCAAGGGTGGTGATTATGTTTTTCTGTCAAGAACCAGCAACCCGCAGGAAAAAAGTTAATATGGCCCACATAACAATAAAAAGCCAATTAATTTAGGTTTTTTTAGAGAGGAAGAACAATAGACATTAACTCGCTCACTTTTTTCTTCACTTTTTATTATGGAAATTTTCCAACATGCACAAAAGTAGAAAGAATAGTATAATGAATCCCCATTTACCTCATGAATCACCTAGCTTCAACAAGTGTCAATGAAGAGCTAATCTTATTTTATCTACACTCCCGCCCACCTTCCCTGAACCCCAGCTAATTCTAAAGCAAATCCTAGACATCATAACATTTCACCCATAAATACTTCAGTATGCATCTGTAAAACGAAGGACCTTCGTTTGTCATAACCACAACACCAGCATCATGTCTTTAAAAGGTTAGCAATAATACTCAAAATCATCAAATATCCGGTCAGTGCCCCGATGTCCTTAATTGTGTCATAAATGCTTTCTCCAAATAGTTTTTTGTTTGAATTATCACTCACTTTTAAAGTTAAAGGCTTTGTTAAACAAATACAACACAAATTAGATGTTAGTTCAATATAACCCACATAAAGCTGAGCTCCCTTGTGGTGCCATCCTAGCTTAAAGCAGTCACATTCGAGTTCAGTAATCATAATAGTGGAAAATAATTGAAAAATACAATCTATTCAGAAAAATTCCAGAGAGAGATTACACTCAAAACACACTTAACCCGGGTTACATTACAGATAACCAACTTTGCTTGGGAAAACAAAATAACATAGCACAAACTTCATTTTTTCTCTCTCTCTGTTTCTCCTTCTCTTTCAGTGTCCTCCACAGTTGGCAGCATCTCCCCAAATCTTTCTCTTCTACCCCCAAACCCCCTACATCTTTACCCCCAGCACAGCCTGCACAGGCTATTTTTTCTCCCTTTTCCACTCATTTTCTTGCTTTATTCTCTCTCTCTCTCTTTGCAAATGACTCTGCCTTTGTCAATGTAAATTAAGCAATCCTAACTATGATCCTCTCAATTTCCCCCTCTTAACCATTACCCCAATCTGCCCAACAATGGCTTACACTGGAACTGACTTGGCAAAGAGAGTTCTCCTTGAGATGGAAGGAAGGGAGAGATCGCACAAGGTTGTAATTACTTGAACAAGACTGTAATTGCGTCTCAATTAATATTTTTTCTCTGTTACATCTATCTTCTGGGCAGTTAAAGAACCTGAGAAAACAATAAAACTAGAGATGGAAGAAAAATACAGTGTGCTCACTCACAGATCTTTCTAGTGCTCTTATTAAATTGTTCGGGCTTTGTTGTAAATGGGATAGCCAGAGCTGCCTTCCTGGGGTCATTATTCTTTGGGCTTCAGTGGTGCAACCTTACCTGATGCAGTCCCTGCTGTGGCAGAATGAAAGGAAATCACAGGACAATGGGACGCTAACTATATTGTGGAAAGTAATTACAGATTTTCATCTAGAGTTATATGGTTTTCAAGCAAAATTTAGGACAAGTTACACTCGTGTGAAAATTCTAGGTCCCCAAGCAAAAGCAATGAAAGGAATCCTCCTTTATTAGTTGTAGAGTAAATAGATCCCATTGCTTGAAATAGTTATAATTAATCTGCCAGTAATTGCAATAATCAAAACAATAATATCTGTTATTTACCAAGCAATTTCTGTAAGCCCATATTTGAGTTATCTATTGTTGCATAACGAATCACCCCAGAACTTAATGGCTTACAACAACAAGTTGTTATTATCCCTTATGGTTCTGTGTATTGTCCGGGCTCGGCTGAGCAGGGCTCACTCGAGTTCTCTGATGTAGCTGCTGTCAGATGGCAGCGGGGACTTGAGTCATCTGAAGGCTAGACGGGGATGGAAGTCCAAAATGGCTCACTCACGTGGCTGGCAGGTGATGCTACCACGGACTGGTCAGGTGGGGCTGTTGTCATTTGGGGGTCACTTGGGCCAGTTGAGGCTGTTCCCTACACATGGCCTCTCCTGGTGGCTTAGGCTCAGTGGGATGCTGGATCCGGCTTGTGGCGTACTGGAGCCAGCTTGTATTAACTTGTGAGAACTAGCTGTTAAATTTTCAGGAATTTTGTGAGCTGGTTGTTAAACACAACCATTATTAAAAATTAAATTATATAAACTTACAATTAAAAACAATGGTGATACTCAAAACTCATCACTTCCTAATTATTTTGCTGCATTTGAATAATCTATCCTCATGTGATTATTTACATCTACTGTATCTGGTTGTGCATCTCTTATCAACTTCATGTTCACTGACTACATTTTGTACTTTGTATTCAGCCACGGGGGGCGTATTACACCAAGGAAAGGAGCAAATGTTACAAATCATTACCTTTTTTCGGTAGAACTGGTTCTTAGGCATTTTCCAGCACACCACTGTTTGGGCTTCTTAGAGCATGGTGTCTGGGTTCTGAGAGGAAGAATTCCAAATGAGAGTGTACCAAGAGAAAGGAAGCAGAAACTTCCAGTCCTCTTAAAAATTAGTCCCATACTTTGCAGTGTCACTACTGCCAAGTTCTGTTGGGCTAAGCAGCCACAAGCCAGCCCTGATTCAACTCCCAATCGGCAAGGAAGGAATGACTCGATGATGGGCATTTTGGAGACAAGATATGACAGCAAGGCATTGTACATACATTTTACCATTTAATCAGCATAATAATCCTATGCAGTGGATACTAATATTATCCACTTTATACAGATTAAGAAATTAAGACACAGAGAGGCTCTAACTCAGGCCTGTTTGATGTCAAAACTTGAGTTCTTCAATAACAATTTCTACTACAGCATCTGTGCCTTTGTCCTTTTTCTCCACGGTGTTGGGGGTTGGAACAGCTGTGTTGGGCAGTTCTTCTCCCTGACATCCTGGGAATTAC
Source organism: Equus quagga (assembly GCF_021613505.1). Lineage (NCBI taxonomy): Eukaryota > Metazoa > Chordata > Mammalia > Perissodactyla > Equidae > Equus > Equus quagga. The sequence continues at coordinate 15,175,630 of NC_060276.1, forward strand.
ATTGTTCCCTTTCAATCACGCATTATCCTGCCCTGATGGTGGGATGGACACAGACAGGAGATGGTTTTGTGAAAAGTTCAGCCAACTTCATTAAAGTGTGACGCATCTTCGATACCGCAGAAGTAACAAATTTGAGCATGTCAAAGAACCTATAGAACTTTGAAATAAGGGTAACTTTTCTAACTCTCTGGTATTTTGGGCTAAATAAAATGAGCATTTTCACGGGGGAATTGATGAGTTTTTCTCCAGCCAAGATATCTAATGCTTGTCAGCAACATTGAAAGCTAAAGAAAATAGTTTTAACGTGAACACGTTTTTCTTTCCTTTACATGGTACTCGTTTTCATGAGCTCCTAACTTACAAGGAGGAGAGAAGGATTCCTCCAAAGCTCATCAACTTGAGAGTTTACTCTTCAGTTAGATGCACTACAGCCATCATCCAACTGTTCTCTTTCTCTGCAGTAGATTTTTTTTTATAAAGTGATTTCTGACAGTTCATTTTCTAAAACTCTCAGCCCGATGCGATGCTTTTGTTGTTATTATGGTTGTTGGTTAACTTTTCCTTCCACAGAGAAAATACTATTAGCATGTCTAAGAAAAATGTGTCATTCAGAGGGAGGGAGGTCAGCATGGAACACAGACCTCTCTATCTTGCTGCCCACTCACTTCAAGCTGACACATTCCCTATTGCCCTGACTCATGATTTCGGATCTAGAAACCGTCAGAGCTATGCTTGCTTTCCTACTTCTTCTAGATATTCCTTGGCAAGGATCTCAAATTTACATCTTCTGCAGGGAAGACAAGTCGAAGAATTTCACTGCCTCAAGGCAATTTAGCTCTTCTGCAAGACATTGGAATGCCTGTGCCTCCATTTCCAACTGTTCATTATGGGAGGGACCCACTTTATGCAGGAGAGTCATGCCTGACAAGGTGTGTATAAACTGAAATTCTATAAGGAAAACCTTTATGCATACTTTAAAAATACCAATAAAGAGGGGCAGGACTTTCTCTTTTTTTTTTAAAGATTTTTTTCCCCTTTTTCTCCCCAAAGCCCCCGGTACATAGTTGTGTATTTTCAGTTGTAGGTCCTTCTAGTTGTGGCACATGGGACACTGCCTCAGCATGGCTTGATGAATGGTGCCATGTCTGCGCCCAGGATTCAAACTAGTGAATCCCTGGGCCGCCGAAGTGGAGTGCACAAACTTAACCACTCAGCCACGGGGCTGGTCCCGAGGACTTTCAGAACGGTGCTGTAAAGAGGAGCTTGGGGAAAAGTTCTCTAAGAGAGACACCTATTATGCGAGAAAAATTAGCAAAAACAATCATTCTAGGTCTCTGGAGATTGATGGGAGGGCTTACAACAAATTGAGATGCATTTATTCAACAAAATCTAAAAAAAAAATGGAAGTACAGTAGGAGGCCATGGCATTTGAATGAGGAACTGCACCCATTCCCCACAGGTCTGCCTTGTGGAAGACTTGTTCCATTGGGTTAGGCAGCCAAGTGGCAGTTACCATCTTGCCCAGGTCCCTCGGGTGGAAGAACTATTCTGAGTGGATTTGACAGCCAGTGAACATTGACAGTTCCCATCTTTCTAACTCTGGGCTGTGGAAGATTCATACCAAGCAGTGGCAGCAAGAAGTTCCCCCTCCCTGCAAATATACACATTGTTCCCACTCCATAGGGAAGACCCTGGTGAAGTGCACATTCACCACCACCACCACCACCCCTCAAGCTCTTGCCCCGTTGGACAGATATTTTGCCCAGAGGAGGGTAGGAGAAAGCCTCAAAGACTGGCAATACTCTGCTCCTTCCAAGGGAACAGACTTTAATTGGATCAGACTGTGGAGCAATTTATACCCCAGGTTTTGCCAAAAACAACAGAGCAATCAACTAGCAATTAGGAGGCTAACAGCTGGGTGTAATACCAATAGAGGCAGACCAGTCAGAAGCTCAGTGGGAAGATCAGAGAAAGGGATAGTCAGAGAGAACCCAACTAGAACTGCAGTCATCCCTGGTGGTCAGAGAAATTGTGTTCAGGCCCAAGGCTGTATCTTCTAAGGAGCAACATCAGAGGATGTACACTGCAGGGGAAATAAACTTCACTAAACTAGTCCAGCCAATGGAATTTTTTACAGAAATATAAAAAGCAGTTCTAAAATTCATATGGAACCACAAAAAAACCAAATAGGCAAATCAACCTAGAGAAAGTAGAACAAAGGCATCATACTCCTTGAAATCAAACTATACTACAAAGCTACAATAATCCAAACAGTATGGTACTGGTACAAAAACAGACATATAGACCAATGAAACAGAATAGAGAGCCCAGAAATAAACCCACACATATACCATTAACTGATCTGCAACAAGCATGCCAAGAATACACAATGGAGAAAGGATAGTTTCTTTAACAAATGGTGTTGGGGAAACTGGAACTGGATATCCACATGCAAAAGAATGAAATTGTACCCGTATATGACACTATATACAAAAAGCAACTCAATATAGATTTAAGACTTAAATGGAAGACCTGAAACTCTAAAGCTCCTAGAAGAAAACATAAAGGAAAACCTTCATGACATTCATCTTAGCAATGATTTCATGGATATGACACCAAAAGCACAGGCAAAAAAACCAAAAATAAACAAGTGGGACTACATCTAATAAAAAACTTCTGCACAGCAAAGGAAACAATCAACAGAGTGAAAAGACAACCTATGGAATGGGAGAAAATATTTGCAAACCACATCTGATAAGAGGTTAATTGCCAAAATAAACAAAGAACTCTTAAAACTCAATAGCAAAAAACCCCAAACAACCTGATTAAAAATGGGCTCAGGACTTGAACAGACATTTCTCAGAAGAAGATATATAAAAAGTCAATAGATATATGAAAAGGTGCTCAACATCAGTAATCATCAAGGAAATGCGAATCAAAACCACAATGAGATATCACTTCATAACTGACAGGATAGCTATTATCAGAAGTCAAGAGATAACAAGTGTTGGCAAGGATGTGGAGAAAAGGAAACGCTCGTACACTGTTGGTGGGAATGCAAATTGGTAAAGCCATTATGGAGGTTCCTCAAAAATTAAAAACAGAACTACCATATGATCCAGCAATCCCCTTGTGTGTATATATCCAAAGGAAATACAATCACTATCTCAAAGAGGTCTCCATTCCCATGTTCATTGCAGCATTATTCACAATAGTCAAGATATGGAAACAACCTAAGTGTTCGTTGACAGATGAATGGATAAAGAAAATGTGATTGATGGATAGATAGACAGGTAGGTAGGTAGATAGATAGATAGATAGATAGATAGATAGATAGATAGATAGATAATGAAATATTATTCAGCCTTTAAAAAGAAGGGAATCTTGCTATTTGCAACAACACGGATGTACTTTGAGGGCATTATGCTAAGTGAAACAAGCCAGACACAGAAAGACAAATACTGCATGACCTTACTTACATGTGGAGTCTAAAATAGTCAAACTTACAGAAGCCCAGAGTAGAATGGTGGTTGCCAAGGGCTGGGGGAAGGGGAAATGAGGGGATACGAATCAATAAGCATAAAGTTTCAGTTAAGCAAGATGAATAGTTGTAGAGATCTGCTGTATGACTTTGTATCTACAGTCAATAGTAATGTCTTATAAACTTAAAAATTTGTCAAGAGGTTGGTCTCATGTTAAGCGTTCTTACTACAAAAAAATTAAATTAAAAGAAGAAAGAAAGAAAGTAGATTAAAGGTTTCCAGGGGTGAGGGGGAGGGGGGAATGGAGAGTGACTGCTAATGTGTATGGGGTTTCTTTTTGAAGCGATTTAAATGTTCTGGAATTAGTAGTGATGGATGCACAATCTAGCAAATATACTAGAAACCGTGGAATTGTATACATTAAATGGGTGAATTTTAAGATATGTGAATATCTCCATTAAAAAATGTTTTACACAGGGGCTGGCCCCGTGGCCGAGTGGTTAAGTTCGCGCGCTCCGCTGCAGGCGGCCCTGTGTTTCCTTGGTTCGAATCCTGGGCGCGGACATGGCACTGCTCATCAAACCACGCTGAGGCAGCGTCCCACATGCCACAACTAGAAGGACCCACAACGAAGAATATACAACTATGTACCGGGGGGCTTTGGGGAGAAAAAGGAAAAAATAAAATCTTTAAAAAAAAAAATGTTTTACACAATCCTAACAAAACGAGTAAAATGTCTTGGAATAAATTTAACCAAGGAAGTGAAAGACCTATACAATGAAAACTACAAGACTTTCCCGAAAGAAATTGATGACGACATAAAGAGAGGGAAAGACAGTCCTTGCACACAGATTGGAAGAATAAGCATAGTTAAAATGTCCATACTACCTAAAGCAATCCACAGATTCGGGGCAATCCCAATCAGAACCCCAATGACATTCTTCACGAAAATAGAACAAAGAAGCCTTAAATTCATATGGGGCAACAAAAGACCCTGAATTGCTAAAGAAATCCTGAGAAAAAAGAGCAAAGCTGAAGGCATCACAATCCCTGACTTCAAAATGTACTACAAAGCTACAGTAATCAAAACAGCATGGTACTGATACAAAAACAGGTGCACAGATCAATGGAACAGAATTGAAAGCCCAGATATAAAACCACACAACTACGGACAGCTAATCTTCAACAAAGAAGTCAAGAACATACAATGGAGAAAGGAAAGTCTCTTCAACAAATGGTATTGGGAAAACTGGACAGCCACATGTAAAGGAATGAAAATAGCCTATTCTCTTATGCCATTCACAAAAATAAACTCAAAATGGATCAAAGACTTAAAGGTAAGACCTGAAACCATAAGACTTCTAGAAGAAAATATAGGCAGTACACTCTTTGACATCAGACTTAAAAGGATCTTTTCAGACACCATGTCTTCTCGGACAAGGGAAACGATAGAACAAACAAGTGGGACATCATCAGACTAAAGAGCTTCTACAAGGCAAGGGAAAACAGGATTGAAACAAAAAGACAGGACACCAACTGGGAGAAAATATTTGCAAATCATATATCCTAAAAAAGGGTTAATCTCCATAATATACAAAGAACTCACACAACTCAACAACAAAAAAATCAAACAACCTGATCAAAAAATGGGCAGGGGATATGAACAGACATTACTCCAAAGAAGATATACGGATGGCCAATAGGCACATGAAAAGATGCTCATCATCGCTGATCATCAAGGAAATGCAAATCAAAACTACACTAAGATGTCACCTTACACCCGTTAGAATGGTTATAACAACCAAGACAAACAATAACTAATGTTGGAGAGGTTGTGGAGAAAAAGGAACCCTCATACACTGCTGATGGGAATGCAAACTGGTGCAGCCACTACGGAAACAGAGTATGGAGATTTCTCAAAAAATTGAAAATAGAAATACCATATGACCCAGCCAGTGGCATACTCCACTTTGTGTCTGAAAAGGGAGGGGGAATATATTTGTATGAACAGAATATGTGTATATTTCCTTATAAATGCATAAACCATCTCTGCGGATAGTAACTGAATGGCTGGGTTCAGCAATGGGAAGGAGGTGTTTCACTGTATATCCTGTTTTGTTTTTTTTAATATTGGACTATGTGAAGTATTATCTACTAAACCTTTTAAAAATGGAAAATAATTAGCCAAAACTTATAAAATAAAAAACTTTATAAAACAAATTAAAAACATTGATAGTCTTAACTTATCGTGTCCCACCCCCACCTCCACCAATATTAACCACCTAGTTTCTGAAATTGGATTGTTGTAAGTTAGATTTCCCTACATGAGGTTTGACTGTGCTCTCTGGTGTCAGGTCAAAGAGACAAACTGACTGAGGTTCCATTATTTCTCAAATGTGCACAGAACAGTCTTACCGTCACTTATAGTAATATTAGCAAGATCCACAATATTATTAGGAAGTCCTTGAAGCAACTTGCATTGTTTAAGCTTTGGTTTTTCCCACTGAGATTTGCCAGTGTCGATACTGACTGAGCTGAAAAAGAGAGGAGAGAGGAACCAAAAGCTTTCTCATTGGAGGATGAGGCCAGAATAGTCATAAAGCAAACGGTGAAGGAACCCGGCGTATGTTTGGCTTGCCTCCCCTTCGCCCACTGCCAGCCTCCTGGCTGAGATAGCAAAGGCAGGAGCCCAGTGTTTGTTAAGTGAAGAAAACTTTGCTGTTGGGGAGCAAGCGAATCTGGGGTTGCCACGCAGGAGGTGTAAACAGGCAAGAGAGCCCGAGATGGGGCACAGCAATGTCCAGGGGACCAAGAGTTGAGGCAGAGATCTTGCCCCTCTGGACACGACTCTTTACCCTCACTTTCCCTTCTTAACCCCATTTTAAGAGGAAATTCCTCTTAGAATGTGGTCTCTCTCTCAACATATTAGTTTACTCAAGGCAATTAGTATAGAAAGCTCATTGGCTCCACCTTCCCCTATGCCTCATCCAATTCAACCCAGCTCATTTCCAGTCCGCTAACACATTTATTGAGCATCCACTATGTTCTCAGACTGGTATTAGGTAGTGCAGACAAACACAGCAGGATCTCAGCTCTCGAGGAGCTTGTCACTTGGTGGTTTGAGATTGTAAATGTAAACTACGTTTGCTAGGGAAGATAGGAGATGAAAAGCTGTAGAAACAAAACTGAATCTATCAAACCTCCAAGCAAGGAGAACTTTTATTTGCAACTTTTGAGCTGAGCTGGGCGCTGAAAGGACAGAGATGGAGAAGGGTAACCCCCATACCCCCAAACCAGAGCAAATAGCGCACGCAGAGAAAGAGACGCAAGGAAACACCCAATTAGTCCCTTTTTGGCTGGAACACACAATAAAGAAGCGAGCCTGTTGGTCTTGAGTACTGTATTTAGGGGTTTGGACTTAATTCTTGAGGTCATGCGGAACCAGAGCAAGAGAGTGATGGCAACAATACTTTAGGAAAATCACGCTGGCAGCAGTACAGGGTATAGCTGGGTGGTAGCGGACAGTTAGAAGGCAAGGAGACTGCTCTGACAGTAGGCAAGAGACAGTAAGAGGCTGCCCCAGGGTAGCAGCAGTGGGATTGGAAGGGAGAGCCTGGATGTGAGCCGTGATTGTGACTGTAAAAGCCGCGTGATTTGCTGACTGATTAGATGCAGGCAGGAAGAGGTAGGATACAATCCAAGATGTCGCCTTCCAAAAGAGAGCTTTTAAGCCTCTGTCAAAACCTGCTGGCCCTCTGGTCTGCCCACTTAAGTTAATGGCATAAACCATTAACAGCAGAGAGTAAGAAAAAGGGGCTGATGGTTTTAAAAGGGAAAATGATAAAGTCAACAATAGAAGAGTAATTTAGTAAATTATTATGGCCCATCAACGAGGTAGCTTCTGAGGCGGTTTTTCAAAATGGTCATTAAGAAGATGAATGTAAAACATGGAAAATGTTTGACAAACCACTGAGTGAAAGGCTAAATGACACTAATGATATAAGGATGGCGATTACCACTACGTAAAACATAAAGGCACTCAGTGAAAGGCCAGATGAAACAATACATCAACCTAAAAACAGCTGTGTTCAGGCGGTGGGATCATGGGTGACTTTTTTCTCTTTGTCCTCTTGAAATTCTTTTCTAGAATGTTGTTGTGTTGCATGTGCATGCTTAAGTAGGTCCAAAAGGTGAGAGAAAGAAAGACAGACAGTCGAGGCGGAGGGAGGGAGCAGGCTCAGAGAAATGACACAGAAATATGCCCCCAATTAAGTAGATCTTTGTGTATCTGAACTAGCAATTAGAGCTTGGCCGGTACATACCAGATTCGAATAGCGTTTCCATCCTCATTTTTTATGCATCTAGTTTGGGCTGTCTCCGTAGGATTGGTTAAGAGCCACTCATATGTCCCTTTGTATTTAGAGGCTGTTTTATCGGCTTCGCACTTTCCTGGCTCTACAGAGAAAATGAACGCACGTTTTAAGGGCAAAAGGCACTTAAAAATACCATGAACATCCATTACAACCCATCATTATTACCCTGCGCATAAACATCAGCAAATAAAAGAGGAAATTTTTTCGACCAGGCCATTTAAACCAGGCTTCACTGAAAATAGCATTAAATGGAGTCTTTTTTAAAAAATAAGCCTCTCAGTACAATCTCACATTTAGTCCTTTTCATTAAAACCACCCGTGGACAGAACAGTTTTTTTGTTTTTAAAAGTGATACACATGCATTGAAAAGAATTCAACCCACACAAAGGGGTATAGAGTAAAAATCAAAAGTTCTCACCTGCCAATTGCCCTCCTTCCGAGGTACCCACTGTTAATAGTTCGAGGTGCAATGACAGGAGAGTAAAGGCTCGCTTCTCTTTCTGGATGGCTCCTCCCTTCTTAATGGACTCCGGAGGAGATTTGACTTTAGCAAACTTAATGTGTCTGCCGTCACCAACATAGACCTGGAAACTCTGTTCTGGCGTTGGTGCTGAGGGCAAGATTTTGCTGCCAAATGTTGTCACGGTAAGGGAGATGTGACCTGGGCCAAGTTTGTGTGGTAAGTTCCCAGATTTTACTGACCACTCACGGCATTTGTGACCCTGATTTCAGGAATCTTTCCCTCGGGTGTTGAAGGGCCCAGAGAAGTGGCCCAGCCAGCCCTGCCCAGCCAGCCCAGTCCCCTCTCTGAGTGAGGATGAGAGGGGCCTTCTGGGCACTCTCAGGACACATTCTCGAGCGTCACTCGCACGGCGGGCTCTGCCTGTGGCTTCAACACTTCTCTGCCTTCCATCTCACTCTCATCCTTTAACAATCACAGCCTGCCCTCTGCTACTTAATTATTTTGTTGCCAAGGATTGTGGGTTCTAACGCCTATTCGTGTTATCTGGGTTAGCTCAATGTTTTTACTTCACTCTATTGGGGAAAGGGAAGAAAGTTGGCAGCAATGAGAAGGAGGCAGAGCGGCCTGGTAACCTTTCTCTTTTACCTTTAAAGGCTTGCTAATCTAAAAAGAAAATGCCCATGAGAGAAATTCTGGACTGTTCCCAGATCACTTTCCAAGATGAATAGCTAGCTAAATCAATCAATAAATTAGCAAGTATCTATTGGGCAGCTATTATGTGTAATGAGGAAGCTCTCCAGGGCTCTGGATATTTACACAAGAAAGACAGTCCTCCCATGCCATTCATGGACTGGCCACGCTGATATCCAGAGCTGATTAACAGTCTCTGGTAACCCCTCTGGCACTCTGTTTTTTGGTAAGCTCTTTAAAGGTAGAAAGGTTGTTAGGGCAAGTGGGCACCGAGGATATGAAAAGGACCATGAAGACAACGTCTCTCCCCTCTGAAGTCAGGATCTCTTACTAGGTATGCATTATGAGCTTTATAACAAGGGGAGTGAATTCATATGGAAATACCCCCCTCCCCGAAATTACCTAGTTTCTTCACTACAACGTGTTCAGACTTTACTAATAACGTCAATTGATCTTGTGTGAAGTTTCCATGCGTGAAGTTGCCATGTATTCTACTTTTGATCCTTCTAATCAATTCGACAGGTGCTAAAGAAGAATTGGCCTTTATGATGACCTGACAAACACAGCTAAAAAAGCAGAGCAAAAAAGAAAGATGTTGCAGTTATGTCAACAGAGCGCAATTTGGCCCGTGGTACTAAAATTCTGTACAGATGAATTAATTGGTAGTCCATAAATGTTAAACACTTTACAGCTATGAAGTGGCAAATCTTAAGAAATGATGGAAGACAGCATATTGAAATCTTCTGATAAATTTTCTCCCATCCAAAACAAACAACTCAAAATCCATTTTCAAAAGAACGGTCGGCAACATTTGCCTTATGTTGAAATTGACTAGCCATGCAATTTCTCTAGGAGTTTGTGATAATTAATAGAGAGGATAGAATATTCAGGATTTATTACTACAGAGAGAATATTTTATCCTTCTAGTCTCCAATTTATCCATCGTTACTGCAATAAGGCAAATAGGCACATGCTCAATTAGTCTATAAAGATGTATTCTGCAGAAGGTCTATTTCTATAATAGAATAATAATGATGACAATGATAATGATAGTAGCTAACATTTGTAGAGCTCTTTCTTCATGTGTTTGACTCATGTTATGCTCACAACAACCTTATGAGGTGGTGCCGTTATTATTCCCATTCTACAGATGAGAGAACTGAGCCTTAGCCAAGGTGACAAAGACCTAGTATTTCATTTCTGAATATTCTATCCTCCAAAAGATATGTTTCAAAAGAATAAGGCTGTCCTTGACCTCACCCTCTGTAGCGCAATCCTCAAACACTCTAAATTCCTCTACTATTCCATTTCAGAGCACATTTCGGATTCACAAACTTACTTATACCTTTTCTCTATTTACATTTGTAGACACATCTTCGTGAAGAACACATTTGTTCTGTTTCCTACTGCTGTTGAAAGTTAGACGTGCTTGTGTTGACTCAAAATTTCTCTCTATGTCTGATCTCAGCCGTGCCTCCCTCTCCACTGAGCCATATTTGGTGAAATACCTGCTCATCCTACCCATTCCATTTAGAGGCTCTCTCTTCTCAGCTCTCATCTTTCCAGTCTGAAGAGGACGCCTCATTTTTAAACCTCTCCTCTTGCTACAACAGACTCTCTACTTTTAGTACCCTGAACATTTCAATGACCTTTCCATGAGCTTTCTTTGGCTATATGTCCTTCTTGAGTTGAGTCAAGCAGACCAACGACAGCCAGTGTTCCAGGAGGAGCTGGATCACGGGCCTGAACAGGACTGAGGCTGCTTTCTGTGTTGTTTTTCAATTTGCTTGGTCAGTATTTTCTGGACTTTTTTGATGACAACAACAAACGTTTTATTCCCTCATCCCAAAATTATGACCACTTTGGACTCTATTTTCTCTTCACTACAAAGAGGCAGCTGGCAGGCTGTTAGGCTGTGCTGTGACCAACTGAAACAACTTATTTCATGAAGGTAAGAGCCCAATTACAGCATCTGTAAAACAACCACTGGATACTTTGATCTCCATCTGACAACTCTGACCAACAGGCTGCACATACAGAATTAAATGGAAGGAAAATCAGAACTAAATGTACCAGCTATGAATAAACTCAGCTCCTACCTGTATGGTACATGGGAAATTGTAGCCATTCCTTGCCCTTCTCTCTGTTCCAAATAATGCAAAAGAAAAGTACATAGTCACTGAAATCTTTAAACAAACGTCAAAATTGAGTACAGGGCTTATTGTCGACAACAGCAATCATAATTGTACTTTACACTTATGAAACCCATTGCCATTTGCAAATCACCTTCAAAAACATCAATGCATTTAGTCCTCACATCAACCCTGTAGGATGGGCAATGCACGGATCGTCACCCCATTTTCTTGATGAGGAAGCTAAGTCTCAGAGAAGTTAAGTGATCTGCCCAATGTCGCACAGAGCTAGGAGCAGAATCTAAACCTTCTGGATCTGGATCCTGACATGGTGATGACAATAGTAAACACTAACAAGCATTTACTACTCTCTGTGTCTTGTGCTAAGTACATTACATAAATTATTCCATTCCATCTTTCCAACAGCCTTGTGAGGAATGATAATATTGTTATCCTCATTTCACAGATGAGGAAACTGAGGACAGAGAGGTTCATTAAGATGCCCAAGGACTCACAGTCAGGAAGTGGAAGAGCACGGACTCCAATCCAGGCAGCCTGACTCTGGGGACCATGTGATCACCAAAAGGCTTTTACATGTATTATTTGAGAGCAATTTTACTTATGTCATGTTATCTATAATGTATTCAATAAAAAAATTCTAACTCAGCTATTTACAGAAAGTATTTTATAGAATTTTTTTTTTCGGGAAGATTAGACCTGAACTAACATCCACAGCCAATCCTCCTCTTTTTGCTGAGGAAGATTGGCCTTGAGCTAACATCCGTGCCCATCTTCCTCTACTTTATATGTGGGACTCCTGCCACAGCATGGTTTGATGAGGAGTGCGTAGGTCCACACCCAGGATTATGAACCAGCATACACTGGGTGGCCGAAGTGGAGTGTGTGAACTTAACCGCTAAGCTACTGGGCTGGCCCCCAGAAAGTATTTTAAATAATTTCCAATTTTAAATAATTTTTAAAATAATTTAAAACTTAAAAAATTAATTAATCTTTTAAAATTTCCAATTTTAAATAATTGGAAATTCAAAAATTTCCAAATTTTAGGGGCCGGCCCCACAGCCGAGTGGTTAAGTTCGCACGCTCTGCTGCGGTGGCCCAGGGTTTCGCCAGTTCGGATCCTGGACGCAGACACGGCACCGCTCATCAGGCCATGCTGAGGTGGCATCCCACATGCCACAACTAGAAGGACCCACAACTGAAAAAAATACACAACTATGTACCGGGGGGCTTTGGGAGAAAAAGGAAAAATAAAATCTTTAAAAAAAAATTTCCAAATTTTAGATAATTTGGAATACACCATAGGCTTGATTGCATTTTGTATAGTCAAAACATTTGTCTCATATTTAAATACCTTAAAAGGTGTGTGTATACTATCCTTTCAGAGTCTAACATTGCAAAATTTCAAGGCCCTGGAATAAGTACTGAGAATTGGGGCAAGATGATGGGAGATCGTTTTGCCACACTCTGACTTCAAATCTATACAAATAGAGGGTGAATTTATTATGTGAATGCCAGTCTTCCAAAAAATTGTGTTACTCTTGGAAGAATCAGGCTTTTTTGCAAGATGTCTACAATCAAGAAATTCCATTTAGTATTTACAATCCCCAAGTCATTCCAACACTCCCATAGCCCACAAAATTTGCCTCAAAAAACTGCCACCTAGATAGTTCAGAAAAGCAAAGGACAGTTTTCTTCATGGGTTCTTGTGCAGATCCCAAAAAAGGTGATGTAATTTGACCCTCAGTTCTCACAACTGAGCCTTGCCTGATAAGACAGACTTGGGCGGAGGAGCTATTTACTTACATCTGATCAGGTATAGGATGGCTACAAGTAGATTCGTTTCGAGAAATTACTTACAGAAGTTTGATCCACAATTATTTCTTCTCCCACTTGCTCAGAAGTGTCTCTGTATCAAAAGCATCAAAAAATTTTAGAAAAATGAAATATAGTACCAAATGCACAAGGGCACAAATTCAGGAGAAAGACAACTCTGAGGCAGAACAGTAGACTCTCCCAGCTGGAAATTCCAATAATACTAGGGATTCAAGAATACACTTCCAAAGAACTTGGTCATTATTTGGTAGGCCTTTGCCTCAGCAATCCCACTTCCAGGAATCTATCTCATAATAGTACCAGCAAGGGTACATAAAAATAGATGTACAAGAGATAAAGATATGTAAGAAATAAAAACTATACATCTCCGGTTAAAAAAAAAAAAATATATATATATATATATATATATATATATACGTACAAGGGTGGAAATAACTGAACTGTCCAGCACCAGGTAATTGGCTAACTACACCATGGCACACCCACACAAAAGAATCCTATGCAGTAATTTAAAAGAATAACCTAAGTCTGTATATACCGGTCTGAAAGAAATGTACATGATGTATTCTAAAGCGAGAGAAGAAAGTCGTAAAACAGCATGTAGAGTAGGATTCCATTCTCTTAGGAAATGCATGGCAACAAGTCTAGAGGAATATGTGAAATAAGCTATTAACCAGAGCTCTTGGAGGGGTGGGGAAGAGTGGGTTTCTGGATATTTTCACTATCCATGTTATCCATATTTCTGTAAAGCTTTAAGATTTTACACTGGCCACATGTTACTTTTGTAATGGGGTAAAATAATAGACGCAATTTTTTAAAAGAATGTTGTACACTTCAGACATCCCCAATTTTCTTTGAATAAGCTACCACGGATTTACTTCCATTACTTTCTATGAACATTCTTGAACCTATTTATATTTGAACATGCAATAGAAACCGAAATCCCAGTGTATGGAAAATAGGCAGTCACATTTAATGTTTTAAAAATTAGCTTCCCATGGTTTACCAGAGCCATGCCTATTTTTCAAAGGGACTCTTCTGGATGTTTCTTTAACTGGGAACTAATAATATATGCAGGGAAAGAGTAAAGGAAATATTTCTCAGATGACCAATTGCCTTTGTCTTGGTCTCCTTGATACTACTCAGTGCCTGCTGATTTCACTGCAGCCACCTCTCCACATTTGTGCCCCAGGCGTGGCTTGGACTCGTCAGCATTCCTCAGTTTAAACATTTCAAGTTCCCTTTGGGGTTTCTAATTCCTGAAAACGCATTATCCAAAAATAAAAGGCCTTACAAATCTTCATGTATTAGCCATCCTTAGGCTGTCATCCCTTTAAGGCATGATTTTTTTCCGGAGTCACAGAATCATAGCGTTTTAAAGTCGAAAGGGGCGTTAGAGGTAACTGAGTCCAATTCCACTGTTTCCCCTATTTACTTTCTTCTGTTTTGTTCTCCCATTGGCTTTATACCCCACAGTAATGATAGAAGTTTCTTCCTCATTCCAAAGAGAACCTACACTCAGAAAGGAAGCCATAACTCAAAAAGCACCAGTCCCTAAACCTCAGACAAAAGCAAAGAAATCCCCTTTGGATAGGAACAGACCCGGAATGCCCTCAAACTGCACTTCAACCCACAGTAGTTGACACTCACATACCTGCTTTTAATTTGAATAGCCAGATTAGCAAGAGCAAATTCACTGTCCTGAAAGATAGAATTCAACTGTAAAAGACAAAACATACCAGTTTTAGTATTCCTGCTCCTCTAGCCTAACCCAGCAAAGTTACCTGAGACGATGAGATCATTAAACTGCATTCATTATTTCAATTGATTCAACATTTCCGTATGCTCCACTCAGTTTTTCAATTTACATTTTACCTACTGTCATGGAGTGAATTGTGTCCCCCACCAAATTCATCTTGGGAAGCCTTAACTCCCAATGTGCCTGTATTTGGAGGTGGGGCCTTTAAGGTTGCCATTAAAGTTAAATGAGGTCATAAGGGTGGGGCCCTGTTCTGATAGGACTGGTGTCCTTATGAGAAAAGGAAGAGACACCAGAGCTCTCTCTCTACCCACACAGAAATAAACCCCATGTGAGGACACAGTGAGAAGACAGCCATCTGCAAGCCAGGAAGAGAGGCCTCACCAGAAACCAACCCTGCTTGCACCTTGACCTTGGACCTCCAGTCTCCAGAACTAGGAGAAAATAAGTGTCTGCTGTTTAAGAGACTCTGCACTCTGTATTTTGCTATGGCAGCCCTAGTGGACAAATACACCCACCCATTTTCAAGTACTTATAATCATGTCATACACACTTGAAAATAAATGCCGATGGGGGCTGGCCCTGTGGCCGAGTGGTTAAGTTCACGCGCTCTGCTGCAGGCGGCCCAGTGTTTCACTGGTTTGAATCCTGGGCGTGGACATGGCACTGCTCATCAAGCCACGCTGAGGCAGTGTCCCACATGCCACAACTAGAAGGACCCACAATGAAGAATATACAACTATGTACCGGAGGGCTTTGGGGAGAAAAAGGAAAAAAATAAAAAATTTTTTAAAAAAAACAAAAGAAAAAAGAAAATAAATGCCAATGAAGAGAGAGGGGAAACAGACAGGACCACATAGCGATAGCTATTAAAATGTGAAACGTTCATGTCCTTTGATCCAGCAATTCCAGTTCTAGGAATTTATCCTATAGAAACACTCAAATGCCCCCAAAATTTATTGTATGGGTATTATTGTCAATATTTGTTTCTAAATAGGGAAAAAAGTAGAAACAACCCAGATGTCTACCAATGGATGCCTGGATTTTAAAAAAAGTACTATAATGGGATCCAGCAAAAGTCCTAAGAGGTCCAAAAAAGTCCAAAAAAGGTCCTAAGAGGGCAATTTATAGCAATACAGGCCCCAGTTAACAAACAAGAAAAAGCTCAAATAAACAATCTTAAATTACACCTAACAGAATTAGAAAAAGAAGAACAAACAAAGCCCAAACTCAGCAGAAAGAGAGAAATAATAAAAATTAGAGCAGAAATAAATGAAATTGAAAGAAAAAGACTGTAGAAACGATCAATGAAACTAGGAGAAGTTTCTTTGAGAAGATAAACAAAATTGACAAACCCTTAGCCAGACTCACTAAGAAAAAAAGAGAGAAGCCTCAAATAAATAAAATTAGAAATGAAAGAGGAGAAATTACAATGGATACCACTGAAATACAAAAGATTATAAGAGAATATTATGGAAAACTATATGCCAACAAACTTGACAATCTAGAAGAAATGGATAAATTCTTAGACTCTTACAACCTCCCAAGACTGAATCAAGAAGTAGAGAATCTGAATAGACCAATCACAAGTAAAGAGACTGAAACAGTTGTCAAAACCCTACCCAAAAATAAAATTCCAGGACCAGATGGCTTCTCAGGAGAATTCTACCAAACATTCAAAGAATACTTATTACCCATTCTTCTCAAACTATTCCAAAAAATTAAGGAAGATGGAAATATTCCTAACACATTCTACAAAGTCAACATCACCCTGATACCAAAGCCAGATAAGGACAACACGAAGAAGGAAAGTGACAGGCAAATATCACTGATGAACATAGATGCAAAAATCCTGAACAAAATATTGGCAAACCGAATACAATACATCAAAAAGATCATACACCGTGATCAAGTGTGATTTATACCAGGGACACAGGGATGGTTCAACATCTGCATATCCATCAATGTGATACACCTCATTAACAAAATGAGGAACAAAAACCACATGATAATCTCCATACATGCAGAGAAAGCATTTGACAAGATCCAACATCCACTCATGATAAAAACTCTCAGTAAAAAGGGTATAGAAGGAAAGTACCTCAACATGATAAAGGCCATATATGACAAACCCACAGCCAACATCATACTCAATGGGAAAAAACTGAAAGCCGTCCTTCTGAGAACAGGAAGAAGACAAGCATGCACACTCTCACCTCTCTTATTCAACAAGAGGTTTTGGCCAGAGCAATTAGGCAAGAAAAAGAAATAAAAGGAATCTAAATAGGCACTGAGGAAGTGAAACTCTCGCTGTTTGCAGATGACATGATTTTATGTATAGAAAACTCTAGGGGCTGGCCCCGTGACTGAGTGGTTAAGCTCGCACGCTCCGCTGCAGGTGGCCCAGTGTTTCATTGGTTCGAATCCTGGGCGCAGACATGGCACTGCTCATCAAACCACGCTGAGGCAGCGTCCCACATGCCAGAACTAGAAGGACCCCCAGTGAAGAATATGCAACTATGTACTGTGGGGCTTTGGGGAGAAAAAGGAAAAAAATAAAATCTTTAAAAAAAAAGAAAACTCTAAAGAATCCATTGGAAAATCATTAGAAATAATCAATAACTATAGCAAAGTTGCAGGGTACAAAGTCAACTTACAAAAATCAGCATTCCCATACTCAAATAAAAAACCAACAGAACAAGAATTCAAGAATACAATTCCATTTATAATCGCAACAAAAAGAATAAAATATCTAGGAATAAATTTAACCAAGGAGGTGAAAGACCTATACAAAGAAAACTATAAAACATTACTGAAAAAAATCAATAATGACATAAAGAAATGGAAAGATATTCCATGCACATGGATTGGCAGAATAAACAGAGTTAAAATGTCCATAGTACCTAAAGCAATCTACAGATTCAATCCCAATCAGAATCCCAATGACATTCTTCACAGAAATAGGACAAAGAATCTTAAAATTCATCTAGGGCAACAAAAGATCCTGAATAACCACAGCAATACTGAAAAACAATAACAAAGCTGATGGCATCGCAATAACTGACTTCAAAATATATCACAAAGCCATAGTAATCAAAACAGCATGGTACTGGTACAAGAACAGACACACAGATCAATGAAACAGAATTGAAAGCCCAGAAATAAAACCACACATCTATGGACAGCTAATCTTCCACAAAGGAGCCAAGAACATACACTGGAGAAAGGAAAGACTGTTCAATAAATGGTGCTGGGAAAACTGGACAGCCACATGCAAAAGAATGAAAGTAGATCGTTATCTTTCCCCATGCACAAAAATAGACTCAAAATGGACCAAAGACTTGAAGTTAAGACCTGAAACCACAAAACTTCTGGAAGAGAATATAGGCAGTACACTCTTTGACATCAGACTTAAAAGGATCTTTTCGAATACCATGTCTACTCAGACAAGGGAAACAAAAGAAAAAATAAACAAGTGGGACTTCATCAGACTAAAAGCCTTCCGCAAGGGAAAGGAAATCAGGATCAAAACGAAAAAAACAACCTACTAACTGGGAGAAAATATTCGCAAATCATATATCCAATAAGGGGTTAATCTCCATAATATATAAAGAGCTCACACAAATGAACTATAAAAAAACAAACAACTCAATCAAAAAGTGGACAGAAGATATGAACAGACATTTTTCCAAAGAAGATATACAGATGGCCAATCGGCACGTGAAAAGATGCTCAACATCACTAATTATCAGGGAAATGCAAATCAAAACTATACTTAGATACCATCTTAGACCCGTTAGGATGGCTATAATCACCAAGACAAAAAACAAGTGTTGGAGAGGGTGTGGAGAAAAGGGAACCCTCATACACTGCTGATGGGAATGCAAACTGGTGCAGCCACCGTGGAAAATAGTATGGAGATTTCTCAAAAAATTAAAAGTAGAAATACCATATGACCCAGCCATCCCACTACTGGGTATTTATCCAAGGAACTTGAAATCGACAATACAAAGAGACTTAGGCACCCCTATGTTCACTGCAGCATTATTCACAATAGCCAAGGTGTGGAAGCAACCCAAGTGCCCATCCACGGATGATTGGATAGAGAAGATGTGGTGTATATATATACAATGGAATACTACTCAGCCAGAAAAAAAGACAAAATGGTCCCATTCACAA
The DNA here is from genome assembly GCF_021613505.1 of Equus quagga. NCBI lineage: Eukaryota > Metazoa > Chordata > Mammalia > Perissodactyla > Equidae > Equus > Equus quagga. Next base: position 15,194,562 of record NC_060276.1, read on the forward strand.
TAACATGGATGAACCTTGAGGGCATCATGTTAAGTGAAATAAGCCAGACAGAGAAAGAGAAACGCTATATGATTTCACTCAATCATCTGGTAGAATCCTGTGCACCCTGTTAAAGTGTGTGAAGTACATCTATATTCACTGGCATGAGTGCGCTCAAAGATACATGATTAAGCAGAAAAAAAGCAAGTTTCAGAAGAGCAAAACTAGCATGATTCCAATTATCTTTGTAAAAGAACATACACGCATCAGTGTTATTACATACATAGAAAAAAATCTGAAAGAAAATACCTCAATATGTTAAAAGAGGAGTTAATACAAAGAGCAGAATTAGAAAGGATATTTACTTTCTGGGTTTCAGAACTCAGTGTCAGAATTTTTTACGGTGTGTATTACTCTTATTATCAGAAAAACAGAAGGATGAATAAAACATGTATTATGTAAGAGAGAGAAAAAATTAAAATGCAGAAAACAAAAATATTTAAATACAGAGGCATAGACTTTGCTTTCACTGCTCTCCTACTTTCTCCAAATAGGAAAATTAGGCAAAGATCTAGAGTTTGTGTCAGTGGAGCAGATGTACAGTGCTAAACAAATTAAAATAACAGCATCCCATAAAAGCTTTTAGCACTGGCACTCTGAAAGAGAGACTGCATACATCCTCATGGTGTTGCTTACAGAATGGATAGATTTGCAGCAAAAAAAATCAAAACTAGACAAAGGGTTAATCTCCATAATATACAAAGAACTCACACAACTCAACAATAAAAAATCAAACAACCCAATTACAAAACGGGCAGGGGACATGAACAGACATTTCTCCAAAGAAGATATACGGATGGCCAATAGCTCATCATCACTAATCATCAGGGAAATGCAAATCAAAACTACACTAAGATATCACCTTACACCTGTTAGAATGGCAAAAATATCCAAAACCAAGAGTGACAAATGTTGGAGAGGCTGTGGAGAAAAGGGAACCCTCGTACACTGTTGGTGGGAATGCAAACTGGTGCAGCCACTATGGAAAACAGTATGGAGACTCCTCAAAAAGTTAAGAATAGAAATACCTTATGACCCAGCCATCCCACTACTGGGTATCTATCCTAAGAACCTGAATTCAGCAATTCCAAAAGTTCCATGCACCCCTATGTTCATCGCAGCATTATTCACAATAACCAAGTCATGGAACCAACCTAAGTGTCCAGCAACTGATGATTGGATAAAGAAGATGTGGTATATATATACAATGGAATACTACTCAGCCATAAAAAAGGACAAAGTCGTCCCATTCACAACAACATGGATAGACCTTGAGAGTATTATGTTGAGTGAAATAAGCCAGACAGAGAAAGACAAACTCTGTATGACTCCACTCATAGGTGGTAGTTAACATATGGACAAAGAGAACTGATCGGTGGTTGCCAGGGGAAAGGGGGGTGGGGGGAGGGCACTAGGGGTGAAGTGGTGTACCTACAACATGACTAATAATGATGTACAACTGTAATTTCACAAGGATGTTAACTTTCATAACCTTAATAAAAATAAAATCAAAACTAATTAGCTGTGAAATGTATTATGGGTAGAAAAACGTAGAGCCTGGTTTTGATCTACTCAGTCTTTGTCCTATACATATATATGTCAAATATATATTCACATATTTTAAGTGGCATAAATATTCAAAAGATTATTTTACCCAATTTTCTGCAAATTCATTCACAACACTGTTAGCAGCGAGCCTTGGCTCTTCATCAAAGACAGAGAAGCTCATTTCAATGTTGTAGAAAGTAACTGTAATTAAAAATAAAGAGATTAATTTTATTCATTTAGTTCAAGAAATTTAACTTCTGTAAATTCAGTTAAAACAGCTCTTCATTTTAAAGAAACCAAACAATGAAGTCTCGTTCTTAAACTCTGCTCAGTTTAACTCCAAGGTCAAGAACCAGCACTTTCAGCTCCTCATCCAAAAGCAAACAGGAGGTACCATTGCATTTTTGCTTTAGTTATTTGGGCAGTTCCCTAATTTCTACACAGTTGATGGACATTCTGCAAATCCCCCAAATCTTCAATTTTCATTGGCCAAAGGATTTCCAGTCCATTTAATGGCCAAACTGAACATTATCTCAGAAGATCACTTGTACTGAGAAAATATTTATTTCTCCTCGTGGTTTTCTTTCTGCTTCTGGTTTTTCTCTCTTTATTTCCCTCCTTCTCTTGTCTGTCCTATCAAATTTCAATTTTGGAATGTTAAAAGTTGAAGGAACATCCAAAATTTGAACGATACAGAAGCCAAATACTTCCTGGCCACAGATAAGCATTCCAAGCCCGCTGGAGGTAGAGACTGGAAAAGGCTGAGACCTGAATAAGAAGAATTTAAAAAATCAGGCTGGAATATCTTCTGATGTTTTCTGGTACGTAATCAACATGTCAGACCTAAGGCCATATAATCCTCCTACTGGGAAAGGGGGGAGAGTTCCTGACCCACGTTCACGTTGGCAGCGTCAGAGTCAGAGTATCAGGAACCAAATGGGTATAAAGCAGGCTTAGAAATGTCATACTGACTGAAAAAATACATTTGCATTGTATTTCAATAAAGCGAAGATAAGCAAGACGGCTAGAGAATTCTGTGTTTGGACAAGATACTCATAGTATCCACTGTCTAAAGGAGATAAGATACACGTGTACCCTTCTTCATCCTTTTCTGCCTTTAGAGAACAGGCCACCTTGGAGAACACATGGCCCATTGTGCGTACATTCTATTAGTGATACACTGCACACATTGTGGAACATACCTATGGATACAGTGGCAATAAGCGAAGTTGATGTTTCCATAAATAGAAAGGAAGATGTGGAGTCCAGCCAACTTGTCCCAAAAGAGGAAGAAAGTAGTGAAGACACAGTTGCTGTAAAAGGATGTGTTACTCCAGTGGGTATGAGTGGAAATGAGGCTCCAGTAGCAGTAGATGAATTGATGGTTATATTTGGTAGGGAGTCCACTGTGGGCTTAGGAAGAATTAAAGTAGGGGATGCTGATGCCGCTGGGATTCTGGTCTGTGCAGATGTTATTGTAGGGCTAGACAGAAGCATGGAGCCAATAGATAGGGTGTGGTGAGTTGTAGGAGGTGACCTACTCATTCTGCTAAAGGATGGAGGTTGAGACACACTCCTGAAGTTGGCAGGCATAGTGGTTCTATAAGATGCCTCAGGGGATTTGGAAATGTACACACTGTCATCTGTGATTTTTACAGATACGGGGAGAGAAGTTGGCAAGCCAGTAGTGACACTGCCCACTGTAGGTGTTGGAGTGGTTTTGGTGAGTATGGTGCTTACAGTAGCAAAGGGTAGTGTTGTAAAGTTAGTGAATGGATGTGTTGGGGTTATGTCAGAAGTCAGAAATGTGGATTTTGACCCCTGTACTGTAGAGGAAGTTATAAAGTGAGGAGTATTGGATACAGTTGCCAGAAGGGAACCTAAAGGGGGACTAGATAAGATCCAGTTCAGCATGGGTGAAGTAGGAGCCTTTGAAATTATAGATCCTGCAGCAGCACCAGAAGAATTCAATGGAAATGTGGTTCCAGGAGTTACAGATGTGGTTGTCTTCTCAAATGCGTGCTTAATGTCAGCCAAAGTGGTAGGAATAGATCTTGAAGATATTGATAACGAAGGACTCTCAGACATCCCCAAGGTAGGAAGAATTCCTGATGTGGAAATTGATGATGTTGCCATAACATCTCCAGATACAAGACCGGTCTGAGAGGCTGTGAATGTTGATAAAGACCCAGGACCAAGGTATGGCGTCTCTGTTTCCATCATGTTGGGTGTAGGTACATGAGTAGTGGTAGAAATTGGAAATTGGGAATCTTCAGCTGTGGGTGTGTTCCAGGAAGTCATAAGTGGAGACTGGGTGTTACTAGTTGTGGTTCTTGTTTCCAGAACTGGAAATTCAACCATTTGGGATGTAAGAGGAAGAGAAGTCTTTAGAGTAGAGACCTTGGCTTCACTACTATGAGCTGAAAAAAGAAATGATGTCAAATAGAGTGGAGTTGCACTGGATGGAGTCCCTGGAGGGTATGAGACAGGGGTATTCACAGATGTGGCACCTTTTGCTGGTTCATTTGTTGAAGTATTTTCTGACAAAGAAGTCATCTTTTCTGTATTCAAAGAAAGGTAATTGGTACCTTTTACAATTTTTGTGGGTCCAGGAGTGCTCTTAAAGCTAGTCAAAGATGGGGAAACCTGAATATTCAAAGAAGTATGGAGATTATCTGAAGGAGTGGATAAAAACACACTTTCAGGGGCAGCAGTTCTGGAATAAGTATTTGTGAGAGCTGTTACTCTACCACTGCTTACAGGAGACAGGGAGCCGAGAGTGATCCCGGATAGTATGCCCAGAGTTGTAGCCTCATCTCCTTGTGATGATTGTTGGGGTGTTGATAGCAATGGTGAAAATGTGGTCTTTGGAATGGAAAAAACAGCTTCAGTGTTCTTAGAACTGAGTAGAGAGGAGGAAGTGGTGCCTACAAATGGAGTCACTATCCCAGCCATAATAGTGGTTGGAACGGTTTTCACAGACGGAAAAGTTGGCTCTGTTGGAGAGGAAAGGGATGCAGGTGTGATCCTGGAGGACACCTCTGTCATTTCTGAAGTAGTGAAAGCAGAGGAAACCATTGTGCTTTTTGAAGCAGACCCAGCATATGTCACAGGTGTGGCATCCAATGTAGATGGCTGTATGGTCATAATAGTCTTGGGGGTAATTGAAGACAATAAACTAGAGAATGATCCAACTTTTATGGAAGGGTCAGAAGAAACCGCTGAGAGTGAGAAGGCAGAGTCATTAACTGACAGTGAAGATATCTCGGACACAGGCTCGGAAGTGGCTCTAGAAGTGGCTATAGAAGATTTAGTCATTAGTATCGTGGGAGTGTCAGAAACTCTTTTGGAGGTCAAGGCAGTTATACTAACAGGCAGTGAGGACATTCGGTAGATAGGAATAGATGTTTCTGTAGAGGTTTTCCTAAGAAGTGCCGTAGGTACATTTGGAGCAGAAAGCGCTGTCGTGACCTCGTCAGTAGAGGTAACTGTAAAATTGGCACTAGATAGTCCAGTTGTGGAAAGAGACGGGGACTCAGGAGGGGTCTGTGTGCTTTCAGAAATGGTAGAGCCAATTGAAGTCACCTCAGGTTGAGTCCTAGGTGAAAGCAAGTGTGAAAGAGTTGTGTTGATGTTAATAGGATTTGATATTCTGGTTGTCCTGGAAGTTATGATATCTACAAATGAAGTATCCTGGTGGTATGAGAAAGGGTGGGTCACGGAGGTGGACCTTACTATCATTTTCTCAGTCCTGGGAGTGTATACCGAAAGGGCACTCATGCCTTCCTCTCCAGGAGACAAAAATGTGGTAGTTGGCAGAGCTTGTGAAAGGAGATCTGTTTTCCCAAGACTGGTAGACATGTCTGAAATGTGTATGTCTATTGTGGTACCTGAGGTCAAGATGCGTGTAGCCTGCATACTCCCAGAAGTGGGAGATGAAGCCAAAATCCTGTCAGGTGGAGTCGCAAGTGGAATCTCTGAAGGTGAATGTGTTTGGTGACTGGGAATTTTTGTGGTCTCAGTAAATCCTATATCTGTCATTTTGGAGGATGGAGTACTCTGGGAGTCTGAAATCAAAGGATTCTTTGATGGGGACATTTCTGTCACCTCCATAGTTCTAGGGGTGTTTCCCAGGGAGGTGGTCATCTGCTCTTTGTCAGGAGATAAGGTAGAAATGTCAGTCACTAATAGGGTGGGGACCTGTGTGTTTACAAGACGTGTGGAAGATTGAGCAATGTGACCATCTGCTGAAGTAGTAAGCTTATTGGCAGAGGCGTGTGAGGGCATGGTCTCATCAACAACAGAAGTTTCTGTGGGGCCAGTAGCCAAACTAATGTCTCCACTACCACTGAAAGTATACGGAAAGCCGAGAGCGTGGGCAGAAGTCTTCTTCACTTGAGATATGGGTCGGGTTGCTACTCGTGTAGACATAGTTGAGATCACATGAGTGGAGGATGCAACAGGAATGTTGTCAGGGAGAGATTTGGAGCAGGTAAGAGTGGGTGTGGATGGGGTTACTGTGTCAGCTGAGGTGGAGAGAAGGGTGGTCTCAGCCTTAGTTGCCACAGGAGTGAAAGGTTTCAGCGAGGGGACTGGAGTTTCTGTCAGAGAGGGAACTGCCATGGATGTCCTCCTGACAGAGACTACTGTGGCCTCTGAAGTGGTATGAATCGAGTCTCTGTGGGTAAGCACGGTATCGCTGGTTGTGGAAGCAGTCTGATCCAACGGTGGCACAGATGCTGCAGTCACTGTAGCTGATGACATAGTTGAGACATCTGAAAACATAGATGTGGAGGAAGCCCCCACCAGTGTAGAAGGTTCAGGCATGGTAACCTTAGTCTCCTCAGGCACCACCATAGAGGTGACAGCAGAGACATTAACTGGTAGTGAGAAGATATGGGTAATAGGCAACGTGGTTGCTGGGGAACGGGCAGCTGTAGGCTGTGGAGGCAAGGTACCAGCCGACAAGGACATAACTGTCCTGTCTGTAGGGATAGTGGCAAAACTGGTCCCCAATATCCTTGTGGTGGAAGAACCCGAGGGTTCAGGGAATGTCTGTGTGCTCCCAGAAGTGGGAGATGGAGCTGGATTCCCCTCAGATGGAGTCTCTGAATTCCAATTTGCTGTGTATGTGTGAGCGGAATTAAAAGTTTCTGTAGTTCCGTTACGTGAACTCTTAGGTGTGGTTTTCACCAATTTTGTAGAAAGCCAACTTCCTCTCACCTCAGTAGCTGCAGCTTTATTATCCAGTGGGGTAGTCAACTTTCCTATATCGGGAAAAGGGGAAACAGTGATAGAGGCTATCATCATTTGTGCAGAAGGATCTGTTGCTTCCAGCATTGTTGCAAATGGAAAAACCTCAGTTATTGCTGAGGTTCCCTTAAGATAATGGGAAGTTGTTTCTTTCCTTGTCACAGTAGCGTCAAATCTTTGTGTTGTTGCAGACTCTGGTACAGGGGCTGTTGTCACTCCAAATGCAATTGTACCATTTGTCTCTGTTTGTATGGTCTCAGAAGCACTCTCCTCAGTAGAAAAATTTGGTTCAGTGTCAGCAAGGGTAGATAGTGTATCTACTGGTGGAGCAACCATCTCCCTTGGTGCTGAAAGAAGTTCATTTCCAGCTACTGTGGACATAGTGGGGATTTTTAGTAGTAAGGTGGTAAGTTTAAACTCAGGCAGTTTGGTTACAAATGTGGTTCCAGAAACTGTGGAGAAATTAGCAAACCACGGAGATGTCAATTTGGATAGAGCCATTGTGTATCTGTCTATAGTAGCATCAGCAGTAATGATAGCATCAGTGGTAGTGGCATCCTCACTCTCTGCGGATGCTTCTGGTGGGATGATAATATTAGCAGTTGTGAATGAATTTTCTGTATTAGAAGTACTCCCATGGAATACTGATGTCAACAGGGTCTCATCTGGCCTGGAAGTCCAAGTGGTCTCATTGGTGGAGCACAGATGGGCACCTTCATCGGTTATTGATGTGGGACCAGACTCAGATACCTTGGAAGTGGAAGTTGATCTAGTGGAAATCAAAGGAAGCATGTTTCCACCACCTGTGGATGTATTCTGAGTAAGTACTGGCCCAGTGATTGTAGGGGAAAGCATAGTTTCAGTCACTGTAGGTGCAAGTGTGATTCCAGGAGTCAAGGCTGTATGTGTAGTCTCAGCATCGATAACTGTCTGTACACTCTGAGCTCCGCTGAATGGAGAGGATGTCCTGAAAGAAAGGGCCATAGAAGAGGCCTCTTTTGTCATGAAGGTAGATATTGTATCCTTCACTCTGGGTGAAGGGACATCCTGGAAATTTGTAGACTTCAATTCTATTTCAGCTGTTCTTAGCACAGGCGTCGTCTCAATAGGCTCAGTTGGGAGCGTCATTGAATGAGCTGTAAATGCTATTTCCATATCAGTTGTTGCCAATGTAGATGCCGTCTGATTTCTAGGAAATACAGACTCCACTGGAGCAGCTGTGGAGATGAGAACAGACTCAGTTGGGAATGCTGATGTAGTCCCAATGTGAGTAGTTGTAGCTGAAGTCTGTTCCATCGTGGCCCAAGGTACAGTTCCAGCAGCTGCAGATACAAGAAATTCCTGGCTACCTGTGGAGATAGGGAGATCCCCAATATCTGTGGATTTGAGTTTGGGCCAAGATGATGTAGGCATAGATGTCGACTCGATAGATGAGAATAAAGATATTGTCTTCATAATGGCCGACTGAGATTCAGTCGCTAAAGTTTTGGATACAGTTGAATTCTTGGTAAATCCAGATGTGTATAGGAAATGAGTAGCTGTAGTTCGATGAAAAGCCTCAGGAACGATGGCTTCAGCCATTTTTGACGTCCTTGTGCTCTCTGAAGATGGGGATTTAGTTATTTCCATGGAATTGGTAGTAGTGCCTCTGGAGGTACTCTTGGTCGGCAGAGCAATGGCTGCTGAAGTAGACAAAGCATCTGCTGCCAATGTAGCTGTCTCTGCTATGGATGTCTTTAAAAAATTTGGCGCAGTCATTGTTTCTAGAAGCGGAGGTGTTGTATTGGAATATGATAGGGTTGTATGATCAGTTGCAAATACAGGCATGCTTTGGGTCATCGCTGAAGAAGAATATACAGTCTTTTGCGGTTTGAGTCCAGTAACTTGGGGTGGAGTTGTCAAATCTATTTGTTGTGAAAGAGTTGTACTTGTTTCTTCAATTGTCGTATTTTCAGAAACAACTGAAAAATTAGAAAGCACGTGTTATTTTGAATTCAGCTTTAGAAATCAGAGACAGTTCTTTAAGAAAGAGTTCTCTAATTTTTTCTCATATTTTTAATAAGAGGTAAGTATCTGATACAATCAAATCACTTGATTACTTGGTTTTTCTTAAGATGATTTTTGACTTTCTAAAAATCTCTATATGGTTCTCATAACACCCTGTTTAAGTAACAAGGAGGAGAACATCCTTTCCATAGTGTCTCCATAAAAAAATATAGGCACTCCTAAAAGAGGGGTGCATGCTAGAGTAGTGCACTGATTAAGAGGATTAGCTTTGGGAAATGGACCAATTTCTTGAAAGACACAAGTTATCAAAACCCACTTAAGAAGAAATAGATAATTTGAATAGTCCCGCATCTATTAAAGAAGTTGGATTTTGTAGTTAAAAACCTTCCAACAAAAGAAGACCAGCTTTGGATTCAAATAGATGTGGTTTTAAATCCTAGCTCCTTCAGTTACCCATTATGTAACCTTGGACTAGTTACTTAACCGCTCTGTGCCTCAATCTCCACCTCTGTAATGTGAGATAATAACACCTACCTTTTAAAATTGTTTTGAGAATTGAGTTAATGCATGTCAAACACTTAGCGTAGCACCTGGCACACAGTAAGTGCTCAGAAAATAATAAACTGTTGTTAATAAAGGCTTGCTGGGTGGGGGGAGGGCACAAAGGGTGGGGGGGTGCACCTATAACACAACTGACAAACAATAACGTACAACGGAAATTTCACAAGGTTCTAAACTATCATAATCTCAATAAAAAGTTAAAACAATGAAATAAATAAAGGCTTGCTATTTTAGACTTGGTCAAATTTTTATGACTCATCTAAATAGTATAGATTGAAAATGTTTTGATCTGGAATCCCAAGATTAAAATTTCTTGATCATGCACCACTGATGTATTTGTATTTGTTTATCAATAATGTATACATATAAAAATTTGTATTATGTACATTATAAATATGCACAAAAATAGAAATGTCAAGAGTATGATAAAAATAAATTTAAAAAGAAGTCTTAAAACCTTTTCTTCCTGCACTCTAACGCATTGTCTGTGTACCCTCTAGAATCACGCACTCCACTTTGAAGACCACTAGAGCCTAGCTTACGTCTCGGTTCAAGTCAGTTAAATTCAACAAGCATTGTGAACGCCATTCTAGGTTCTGTGAGAAATGTACAGCTGTCCCTTGGTATCTGCAGGAGGATTGGTTCCAGGATGCCCCCCCCCCACCAAAACCCACAGATGCTCAAGCCCCTTATATAAAATGGCAGAGTATTTGCATATAACGTGCTCACATCCTTCCGTACACTTTAAATTATCCCTAAATTACTTATAATACCTAATACAATGTAAATAGTTGTTACATTGTATCGTTTATGGAATAATGACAAGGAAAAAAGTCTGCACACGTTCAGTACAAATGCAACTATCATAGGTCTTTCGATCTGTGGTTGGTTGAATCCACAGCCGTGGACCCCGTGGATATGGAGGGCTGACTGTATAGAGATTATGGCATAATTCCTTCCCTCAAAGAGCTCACACTCTTATTTAAAAAATCTTGTATTACTGAAATAGTTTTAGACAAATTATAACATAATATTTTTGAAAACAAAACAATAAAATAATAGTACAGTTTATAGTAAAGTGAACAATGGGATAGAATCAGGTTCCACATGTCTCTAAAGTGCAATGGGAGATCAGTGCACTGAGATTAATGCTGGCTTCAGGCTAAAGAGGAAGCTTTGTCTTAGAAGATGTAGGCCTTTGAGAAATGATGGGGTTTGCATAGAGAAGGCAAAGGCACTTGGCAAGGAATATGGAGGCATTGAAAAGATCAGTCTAGCTGGGAAGGAGTATATTGGATAGGGGTGAGAAAGACTGTCAGACCAGGATGGGACCTGAAGGGGAGAGTGGAGAGACAGATAAGAGAAGATAATATAGGGGCTGGCTCCGTGGCTGAGTGGGTTAAGTTCCCGCACTCTACTTCGGTGGCCCAAGGTTTCGCCGGTTCGGATCCTGGGCACAGACATGGCAGCACTCATCAGGCCATGCTGAGGCGGCGTCCCACACAGCACAACCAGAGGCACTCACAACTAGAATATGCAACTACATACTGGGGGGCTTTGGGGAGAAGAAGAAGGGGAAAAAAAGAGAAGATAATATAATAACTTCCATGCACTTACTACAAGCCAAGCATTGTGCTACATGCTCTCATTTAATCCACCTAACAGTCTTATAAGGGAGATATTACAATTACTCCCATTTTAGAGTTAAAGAAACAGAGTGTCAGAAACTTTACATGAATTGCTCAACTTCACGCTTGGAGTTCAAACCAAAGTCTGTCATCTGTGCTCTTACCACTAAACCATTTGGAAGGATTTAGATTTTTTTTTTGAGGAAGATTAGCCCTGAGCTAACATCGGCTGCCAATCCTCCTCTTTTTGCTGAGGAAGACTGGCCCTGAGCTAACAACCAAGCCCATCTGCCTCTACTTTATATGTGGGATGCCTACCACAGCATGGCTTGCCAAGCGGTGCCATGTCTGCACCCGGGATCCGAACTGGGGAACCCCAGGCCACCGAAGTGGAACCTGTACACTTAACCACCGCGCCACTGGGCCGGCCCCGGGATTTAGATTCTTGAGCAAGGAGAATAAGTTGATAAAAAGTAGTCTCGAAGGAAAATGAATTTCGTGGCAGTGAACAGGATGGGTAGGAGTGGGAAGAAACTGAAGGCAAGGAGACTCTTTAAGATGCTGGTAGAGTCCTCCTCCCCACCTCACTCCTGCCAACTCTGGGCCAACCCAGCTATCCATCGCCTCCATATCTGCATGTGAGCCATCAAGCACTGCTGGACACAGTTACACAAGAGGATGAATTAGTATTTCTATAAATTCATGATCCGAAACCCTAAATAAGTTTTTTCACACTGCCCAGTCCTACTGCCCTATTACTTTTCTCTGGCCAACTTATGCTCCTACTCTCTGCAGTAACTATTTCAAACCTTCCCCCTTCTCAAACTCTACCACCACGTGTTTATCAAGTAACCATGTCTCTTATTTCATAGGAAAAGATAACTGAAGTCATCAGATAGAAATTTAACTGTGCTAGCATCTCAGAAACCTTACACCAGGAGCCGGTCCAGTGGCATAGTGGTTAGGTTCATGCACTCCACTTCAGTGGCCCAGGGCTGGCGGGTTCAGATCCTGGGCACAGACCTACACACTGTTCATCAAGCCATGCTGTGGCAGTATCCCACAAACAAAATAGAGGAAGATTGGCAACAGATGTTATCTCAGGGCCAATCTTCCACACACACACACAAAAAGAAACCTTACACCAGCAGTCATCCTTCCTTTCCCTAAGGAGCCTTTCCCTATTGATCTAAAATGAGTTCCAATCTCTTGCAATAAAAAGTAAAAACCCCACATTCCTCTGTAGGTACTGTCCTCTCTCTCTTCTCCCCTCAAGTTCAAACTTCTTTAAAGAAAGTTTACCTATACTGGCTGTCTCCATGCTCTTCTGCCCCATTCTTTAGCTCACACTAATCTGGCTTCTGCCATCATCAATCAACTGAACAGCACCCACTAAGGCCACCAATGGCCTCCACATGCAAATAGTATGGATACTTTTTCAGTCTTCATCTTACTGGACCTCTCAAGAGCTTTTGACAATGTTGACCACTCTCTCCCTCTTAAAATACTCTTTTCATTGACTTCCATGACATAACGCACTGTTGGGTTTTCTCCTACTTTTCTGATCACTCCTTCTGTATCTCCTTTGCAGACCCATCCTATTCCACCTGGCCATTAAATATTAGAGTTCCCCAGGGCTTGGTCCCAGTACCTCTTCTCTTCTCACTCTATAGTTTCTTCACACCTAAGACTCCAATTTACATCTATACACAGATGAATCTCAAAGTTATATCTTTAGACCAGATCTCCATTCTGAGCTCCACATTTATATAACCAATTGCTTACTTGACATTAAAAACATTGACTCATAAACACCTCAAACTCAATATGCCCTAAGTTGAACTCACTATCTTCTCTCCAAACTGGGTCATCTTTCAGTATTCCCTCGGTGAATGGCACCTTCATACATTCAATTATTCAAGCCAAAACCCTCTCCCTCCGTCTCCTTCATTTTCTCTCTCACCTGCCACAGCCGACCCATAATCTTATCCTATGGATCTTATCTCCTAGATATCTCTTGACTCCATCTGTTTCTCTCCATCTCTGTCACTTGTCACCCTGACCAAGCCACCATCAATCTCTCACCTGGACTTCTGCAGTAACCTCCCGACTGGACTCTGCCTCTACTCTTGGGGCCCCTCCAATCTGTTCCATAATGCAATCAGAATGATCTTTTTGAAATGCAAATGTTATCATATCAAACACACACATTCACACACTCAGCTCCCTTTAGTGGCCTTCCCTTGCGCATAGGATTAAAACACACACACACAGTTTTTTTAGTAAAACCTATAAAGCTGTGCACAGTTTGGTCCCTACCTACCTCTCCAGCTTCAAATTGCGTGGTTTCCCCCCTGTTTTCTGGGCTTCAACCCGTCAGCCTCGTTTCCATCCTCCAATACTTGGCATGCTCTTTGCTACCACAAGATCACTGCATATGCTGTTACTCTGCTTAGAATGTTCTTCCCATCCTTCTTCATCTGATGTAGTTCTACTCATCCTTTAGATCTCAGCTCAAACATCACCTCCTCAGGGAAGCCTACCTTCTTTGGCATCCATGACTAGGTCAAACCAATCTATTCTTGGCTCTTTTTTTTTTCAAAGATTTTATTTTTCCTTTTTCTCCCCAAAGGCCCCCGGTACATAGCTGTATATTCTTAGTTGTGGGTCCTCCCAGCTTTGGCATGTGGGACTCCACCTCAACATGGCTTGATGAGCAGTGCCACGTCCGCTCCCAGGATCTGAACCGGCGAAACCCTGGGCTGCCACAGGGGAGCATGCAAACTTAACCACTCGGCCACGGGGCTGGCCCCTATTCTAGGCTCTTATGACACCTCATACCTCTTCTTCATAGTACTTGTCACATGTACAGTTTTACATTCGCGTGTGCTTATTAATGTCTGTCTTACTCACTACACCGTATGGGCGAGGATCTCATCTTTCTTTGCTCACCATTGTACACTCAGTGCCTAGCACAGGGCCTGACACATGGTAGATGTCCAATAGACATTTGTAGGCTGACTGAACAAGTGGAAATGATGAGGGCTTGGAATGAGGTTAGAGTGAGGATTCCTAGTCCTTCAGCTATTGGAAAGGAAGAATTGACAGGTTACAGTAACAAAGAGATTTAAGAGATGGAGAAGACAGAGAAATCCAAGAAAACTCAAATTTTGCTTTTGGGCAACTTGAAGAAGAGTGGTGATATTCATAGAAATAGGAAAATTGGGAAAGCAGGCTCACTCAGAAGAAAAACATCCAATTCAGACTTGGATAAGTGGAATTTGGGAACATACAAGTGAAAATGGTGCATGGTATAATTCAAGACTGAGTCATAATTTTTCTCCAGTACAAATCACTCAAAATGAAATCATGCATATTTACCATTGGGAAATTAGCATTTTGAATTTATCCACCTGGGAAGCATATTGCATACGATGAACGAATAATTATTTTTGTAGACAATCTATTAACTCGTTTCGCTGTTTTGAGCATTAAAATTACTTTCAATTTGCATATATATAAATTTTGAGTTGTGTATAGGATGCTCTTTAGGATTTTGTGGTCATTAGAAAGTAGAATGAGTGACAATCGGAAACCTGCAACTTGTATAGATTGAGTTCACAAAAGTAGATACATTTCTAAGGAGAAAAGTCAAAGTTATATAAGAAGTATTTTTTCACTTAATTTTACATCATTTCAATTATCAGAGATTCGTATTCTGCTAGGTTTTATCAAGAAGTTGGTACGTTTCAGCAGCACGATATTTATTTCAAGCTTTCTGCCTTCAAATCTGTCCATAACTACAAGTAAAAGGAGAATTGTCAGGATCTTGGTTTCCATTTTTGCAGATGGCTTTCCCCTAGCCAACTGGCCTAGGAAACTGTTAAAGTGTTACTTATATCACATTTGAGGAGTGTGGCATCCCAGAGTCTGAATCGCTCTCTATGAATGCACTAATGTTGAGACAAGAGTCCACAATTCCTACTCCTTTACAAATGATTAATGACAGAGCTGCATTCACTTTTTAGGAAAACAATAAAACACTAAATGCCACAGAAAACCTAAGTTATCTTCTTTGATGCAGCATTCAAAGAACACTACTAGAGGGATGCTAATAAGTAATGAGAAACTTTTAGAGCACAGAGGGGAGTTAGGCATGATATTTTTATTGGAGAGGGCTGAGCTATAGATGTTAGTTGTCATTAGCACTTCCAATAAGCATCTCAAAGAGAAGTATAAGATTTAGAAAAAGAAAAACAAATGAGTTGAACAAAATTGTCAAGCAGGTGTCAAGCAGGTGTCAGGCAGTTTCAAGTACCAGATATCTCTTAGGAGATAACGCAACTTACGTTGCTTCATTTTAACCTAAAGCCTGGATTTCTATATTTCAGCAAACCTCCCACTGAATCTTTCAGATGAAAGGTTTTTTCCAGAGGGCTTACTGTTTCACGTTTTCCCTCTAAAGTCTTTAGTAATAAAGACTCAAGTCTTCATTAATTACAATCACAGAATTTTAGAACTAAGTCTTGGAGATTGTATTCAATCCCTTCATTTAGCAATTAGGCCCACAGAGGAGCAGTGTTGAGAAGATGAGATTTCCACAGATTAAATATGTAGAGAAGAAATAAGACAGTTTGTGCCAGTGCTTCAATTATCTAATACCCACAAGTACATGCCCTCAATTTACACAGAACCACCACAAACTCAGGAGAAAGAAGAGACTGTACCTAAAAGAATCAAAGAGAGACAAACTTAGGCAATAAAAGCCAAGTTCTGCAAGTGCTGAACAGCTCAGGAAAAAGCAATCACCCAAAACAGTGAGACATAAACCTTAGAGGAGAGCATCACAGTGCTCAACCGAAACATGAAGGTGCCCTTGCAAGCCTAGGCATAGAAACCCAGTGGGGATCCCAAATTACAGCCATGCCCTGAAACAATATCTGCCTTGAAGAATCAGTCATTTCCCAAATAAAGGCAGTTCAATCAAGTGTCAGTAGCTTTTCAAACAGGATCCATAGGTATTAAAGATCCTTTCAAACCCAAGTCTAGCAATTAATTGCAAGGGGTTAGCAAACATGTTCAGTTGATACAGAAGAAGCATTTGACAAAATCCCACATCCATTCATGATAAAATTTCTTGGCAAGTTAGGAATAGACAGTAGTTATATTAACTCAATAAAGAACACCAGCAAGAAACTGCGGCTAAAATGAACCATAATGATGACAGACTGAACGTCTTCCCACTGAGACTGGAGCCAGGCAAGGCTAGCTGCTCACGCTTATTCAACACAGTGGCGGAAGTTAGAGGCACTCCAGTTAGGAGAGAAAAAGAAAGAAAAGGCATTGCAGATGACGTGATTGTCCGTGCAGAAAATCCCAAAGAATCTAAAAAAATCCCCCTTGAACTTAAAAGTGAGTTCAGTAAGGTTGGAGGATGCAAAATTAACACTAAGCAAAGCGTTCTTAGACTTGATACCAAAAGGATGATCTGCAAAAAGAAAAATTGATAAATTGGACTTCAGCAAGACTAAAAGCTTTTGCTCTGTGAAAGTCCATGTAAAAAGGATGAAAAAGCAATCTACAGGCTAGGAGAAAATATTTGCAAAACATATATCCAACAAAAGACTACAACATATAGAGAACTCTCAAGACTCAACAGGAAAAAAAATCTAATTTTAAAAAATGGCAAAAGACCTGAATAGTTCACTAAAGAGCAAGTACAGATGGCAAATAATCACAAGAAAAGATGTTCATCATTAGGCCTCAGGGAAATGCAAATTAAAGCCACAATGAAACATCGCTACACACTTACCAGAATGGCTAAAATAAAAAAATAGTGACAACACCAAATGCTGGCAAGGATGCAGAGAAACGAGATCACTCATACCTTGCTGGTAGGAATATAAAACGGTACAGCCACTTTGGAGAAACAGTCTGACAGTTTCATACAGAACCAAATGTGCAACTGCCGTACAACCCAGCAATTGTATTCCTGCACATTTGTCTCAGAGAAATGAAAGCTTATGTTCACACAAGAACCCGTACACAAACGTTCATGGCAGGGGTTTTTTTGGTAATAGCCACAAACCGGAATCAGTCCAGGTGGCTTTTAACAGGTGAATGGTTAAACTAACCGTGGTACACCCATTCTCTGGAATAGTACTCAGCAATAGAAAGGAACAGACTATTGATACAAGCAGCAACCTGGATGGGTCTCTAGAGAATTATGCTAACTGAAAAAAGCCAATCCTAAAAGATTGCATACTGTGTGTTTCCATTTATTAAAGTTTTTGAAATGACAAAATTTTAGAAACAAGAGACAGGTTAGTAGTTGTCAAGGGTTAGGAACAGAGGAGTTTAGGGGGAAAGAGTGGGAGAGAGGTAGGGGTGTTCATAGATAGGGCCATGGGAGGGATCCTTTTGGGGTTGAAAATGTTCAGTATCTTGACTGTGGTGGTGGATGCACAAACCTACACAGATGATAAAATTGTATAGAACTTAATACACACAAATGAGTACAAGTAAAACTAGAGAAATCTGAATAAGCTCGGTGGATTGTATCAATGTCAATATTCTCGTTGTTACCCAATCGCTTTGCAAAATGTTACCATTGGGAGAGACTAACCAAAGTGTACAAAGGATGTCCAGCTGCATGTGAATCTACAATTATCTCAACAAAAATTTCAATTAAAAAAAGCAAATACAAAAGCCCAGACTGTGCAGAAAGTTGAACGATAAGAGAATGTTCATTTGTACTGGAGGGAGCACAGAAGTTGGGGAGCCTGGCCTCCATCTTTGAAAGGCTTGCAAACATGTTTTGCCACAATCATTCTGCTCCCCTTTGGGAACAAGTGATCCCTTGGCACAAATGATTTGCATGAGCTTTGCTGTCTCTGTATTTTAAAGTGGGGATGATCCATGTTAATTCACGGGGGCCTGTGGGCCTCATTGCCGTTTGCGCCTTCACTGTAGACAAAATTGCATTCTTGTAATCATTGGGAGCTGGAGAACAGAGGTATAGAGTAGCTGAATATTTATGAGGCATTTGTTGCAGATGTACCTGCCAACAGAATATTAAGTAGAACATTTGCTAAGGTACCAAATCCTGCTTATGATTTGGGTGTATCATGTCATATTAAATCTTTGTGGTTTTCTAGCCCACATCTCACATCTGGTTTTTCTTTCAATCATAACTTCTGTAAATATAATCCAGAGTGTGTTTATTAGATTTGTGAGAGACAATAGTGACCAGAAACTGCCACAGACAGATCTGCCTGTGGGGTAGGAAAAATATGAAATGAGCATCTTTAAGTTGATGAGAGAAAACTTTTTTTCAAAATGGTGTCTATATGCAGTTTCCAGGCAAGGACATGAAAAATGAATTCTGCGACAGTGAGAGAGACAGGCCGGAGCCTCCATCTCCGATTCTATAGGAGAACGGCACCCTATGCAGGAGAATACAAATAAGGGGGTTTGAGCAAACTACAAACAGCTCCTGCTTATCTCTCGGGATGAGAAATGAGGCTAGCGCACAGAATTGATATACAACGGCAAAACCAAATTGCCTTTTAGCTAGTAGAGCCCATCACTGTGGAACCTTTCCTATGAGAGCTGATAATTGCTTAGAGCTCTTAACAGTGGGCCAAACAAATGCCTTTAAAAAGTACATAAACTACATAATCAATCTTTGCATATTTTAAAAATGGTTAGTTCATAAAGTAATTCAAAGCGGCTGGAGCACTCGATCAATTAATAAATCGTGGCGAATCAATAGCTCCACAGATAAGGGACCCCATGTTTTGCTACAGCGTAGATTTCCCAGGATGGACTCAATTCATGTTATTTCATTCTTTTCAAAGAGGAGATTTCTCAAATGCATAACTAAGAGTAATTTAATCTGCATACCTTTAGGAAGACACTTCGTCTTCATATATTCATAAGTCAGAACAAATCCTTTGCTGGATCATGTGTCTGGGCTGTGCATGCCTCGAGAGGAGTTTGTGCATGTCATCCGTCCCTAATGGTCACTTCAAGAAATTCCTTTCACCATCCACCCCTCTTAAAAATACTGTAGACTCGGGGCTGGCCCCGTGGCCGAGTGGTTAAGTTCGCGCGCTCCACTGCAGGCGGCCCAGTGTTACGTTGGTTCGAATCCTGGCCGCGGACATGGCACTGCTCATCAAACCAGGCTGAGGCAGCGTCCCACATGCCACAACTAGAAGGACCCCCAATGAAGAATATACAACTATGTACAGGGGGCTTTGGGGAGAAAAAGGAAAAAATTAAAAAATCAAAAAAAATACTGTAGACTTTAGTCACAGCTAAAAACTGGAAACAACTTAAAAGTCCTTCAAAGGGAGCTCATTGAATAAATTACAGCATATCCCCATTCTATCCTACTAATCAGCATCCCGAAAAATCAGATAGCTCCATATGTTCTGCTATGGAAATATCTCCAAAACATGTTATTAAGTGCAAAAAAAGATACAGAAGACTATGCATATAATGATGATCTAAACTATGAAAAAGAAAAACAAAGAATATTTACATGTAAACCCACGTCCTAAATTGTTAACAATCATTACTTCTTGAGAAGCCACTTGGGGTAAGGGATTGAAGAGAAGGAGAATTTTACTTTTAATTTATATCTTTATACGTTGTTTACATTTTTACCACGCATATCTACTACTTTTACTTTAAAAAATAAATCAATTTTTAATGAACAGTTAAATTAATAAAATAACTAGTAAAAATGGTAAATCAATTTAAATTGCGAAACTTTTATCCTCTTCTGTTGAAGTTCTACTTTTAGTTATGTGTCCTATGAAACTACAAGCACACATATACCAAGATGTTTGTACAAGGAAGTTTATTATAGCATTATTTGTAACTGCAAAAAGTTGGAAGCAACTTAAATGCCCATCAGTGGCGACTTAGTTAAATAAATTAAAGTACATCTATACAACGAACATATGCAGCCCTAAAAATGGATGAAGTGGATCTCAATGTACTAACGTTATATGATAATATTAAGTTAAAATACATCAAATTGTAGAACAATATGCACATATGAATATATTATTTTTGTTTTCTTAACTATACACACCCATGCACACATACACACACACTTATCATAAATCGATAGGAAAAAAATCTTTAAAAAATAGACACTTCTATGGAGAAGATGCGAGGTAGATTTCACTTTATACTTCATGTACTTTTGTATTGTTTGAGTTTATTTTATTCACAGACATAATGTATTGCATTGGTAATTTTTAAAAATAAAGAAAAGATGCTTAAAAACTAAAATTACTAACGACTGGCAACTTTGCTGTTACTATTATTTATCACTGTGTTGTTTAAATATTCCTGAGACATCTCAAACTATGGTGAATACTTATTAAACCTAGGTAGGGTTCATGGTTTATGGCAAATGTTCCCCAAAAGCCTTTTCTCATGAATACATAAATATATACATATATAATTTATGTGTAAATAGATTTATTGAGATCTGTAACCGGGCAATGTGCTCATTAAAATTTATTTTTTAAAGGTCATAATCCTTCTATGGACCATAAATACCAATTTATTAGGCCACAGTTGAAGCTAGACACGTTGTAATCACTCCTGTTTATTTACGTAGCTGCCCCCTTTTCCCAGATGTCATCCCACCAAGACGGAGGTAGAAGAGATTCTGTGGTGGTACAGCTCCTTCAGTGATGAGCAGGTAGTGACTGCAGCTCATAGCCTCATTTCCCAGGTGGGTTATCAGCACCAGCAACTCCCTTCAAAGGAAGCTTCTAAGACAGCGGTTCATAATCTTTTGGGGGCCCCAGACCCCCTGGAGGTAGTCCTGCATGGTGTAGGGGTAAAAAGAACATGGGCTTTGCAACCAGACAAATCTTTGTTCAAGTCCCAGCTCCACTACTTATCTGATAGGTGACCTCAAGCAATTTACTTAATCTCTCTGAGCCTCTCTTTCCTCATCTATAAAATGCCTGGCACACGGCAAGATCTTAGTAAAAGGCAACAATTATCATATTATTTTAGATAACGAAAACTAAAGACTCTGTCCTCAGAAAAAAAATCCACCTTGCATTTTTAGGATGTTGCATACAATTTCAAGGGCTTTGCCTACCCATCAAGGCCATTCTGGACCTCAGGCTAGGAAGCCCTGGCCTAAGGTTTGGAAAGAACATTCGAAGAAACTTGAATAGTAGAAATAACATTTTCTACTCCTTTTGCTGATTGTCACGTTAGATTGTGCGTTCTTTTGCTGGTTTGTTGTGTTTGATTATTTGTGTATTATGCCCACCAGGACCTGCTCAGACCAGGAGGATAGAATGTACATTGAAAAGTGTACAAAAGATCAAAATAAATGAGGATTGTCTAGCACTTTAACACATCAGTTAGATTTAGCAATTCACCAGCAAAGTGACGGGAAAGGCCATGGCAATTCACTGGCCAGAGTAGGTTTTCAAAAACCACCGCTAAGCATATGGATTTAATGGAGTCATACTTCCCGTTCCTTAGATCAAAGGTAAAGTTACTTTAAGCTGCTTTGGGTGAGCTCTTCAGGCTTAACCTACTAGTCTCTAGCTCAGTTTTGTACTCAGAGCCCACTAAGACTGTTCTCTTCTATTTTCAAGGCCACAGAAAAGAGAAAAACCAAATGCCTTCAGGTCGTAGCTCAAAGGAATAGCTTTCCTGTTCCTTTGCATTAGTCTGATCTCAAAAAAAACACAGAAACCCCTTGGAATGTGCCTCTGCCATTAACTCAAAGAGCAGCCAGACCCTTGGTGAAAACATATCTCCACAGTCTTTGAGAGCCCTATTAGGGATGGATCCAGCCCCCATTCCCTCCCTAACCCCTGCTCCAAATCCGTAAGAACAATAAATAATAGTACTCTGAGGACATGTGCACATTTCAGGAAATGAGAAAAAATCCTGTCTTGATGCCATTATCGCTGACTTTATCCACGCTTCAGGACCGCTGCTGCTAATGGTGGAGAATATTGGATTTGAGGGGAGAGCGTGGTTGTACAGAGAAAAACAATCCTATATTTCCTCCTCAAAATTGGAAAGAAGGGGAAAAATACATGTGAATTCCAAGAAGCCAGTTTTCTTACAAGAAAATAGTTCGCCAACATCATCATTACTCTCAAAAGAAAAATGAATTGGTCTCTAAGTGCCATTCCCCACTGAAAGGAACCAGGGCTCTTTGGTAAAATGGCTGATTCTTGGGCTGAGCAGGGAAACTACAAGATAAGCCTGTAAGATCCTGTTGTGCTAGAAAGCAAGGAAGTGTTCAAAAATGATGGGAATGTGTCAAAAGGACATAAGAGCCAGATTGAAGGACTCCTACTGGCCAAATCGGGGCCAATTTGAGCATCAAAATAAATGATAGCAACAGACTGTAAACCATTGAATAAAATAAGAATCCATGAGTTCATGCTGATTTAAACAGAAACAACTGAAGGAATAAATAAGTAAATGTGGAAGAAGAGAACCCTCTTCCTTAAACTAGAAGCCTACCTAACAAGTGTAGAAAAGTGATGGAGTGTGACAAACCATCATTTTGCAACCATCATAGTAATGTGATTGAGGCAAAAATCATCAATAGATGTAAAACTACCGGGTGAAAGTTTGATAAGAACAGGATATTTACATAGCCTCCAAATACCTCCCCAGAAATTATTTATTATTTACAAAGGAAACAATAGTAACTTTACAGTGGAGAAATCCAGCAATCATCATCAGAATCAAGTGATGAAACTTATCATCACCAGTAATGGGACAAATTAGCATCATGAAACACAAGGAAAGACTAAGGATCGGTTCCAGATTAAAATCTAAAGACACATGATAACTAAATGCAACGTGTGATCCTGAATTGGATCCTGGACCAAACAAAAAATAGCTATAAAAGAGATCATTAGGATAATTGGCTAAATTTGAATATGGACTATGAATTAGATATTAGTATTTTATCATTGCTAAATTTCCTGATTCTGATCGTTGTACCATAGTTGTGTAAGAGAATGTCCTTATTGTTAAGAGATGCACACTGAGATATTTAGGGATAATAAGGCATTATGTCTGCAACTTACTCCCAAATGATTAAGAAACAAATAATTTGTGTGTGTGTGTGTGTGTGTGTGCATATGTGTGTATGGAGGGAGAGGGAAAGAGAAAGAGAGAGAGAGAGGGAGAGAGAAGGATAAAACACATGAGGAAAATCTAACAGTCAATGAATCTGGGTAAAAAGTATGTAGAAATACTTCGTCCTATTCTTGCAATTTTTCTGTAAATTTGAAATCATATCAAAATAAAAGACAAAAGAAAATAGCATTTGCTCTGCATTAAAAAGTAAACGACAAAACTATGGTGACTTTGGGCCCTCCAAGGAAGACAGAGGCTTGGCCTAAGAGTGGGTTATTTGGAGTAGCCGGCAGAAGAACACCACACCCCGACTACCCTTGTTAACAAGGACAATTCAGAAGTTACTCACAGCAGCGCAGTCTCCTGTCAACAGTTGGCAGGATCTTGTTGACAAGCCAAACATCTTCTTCCCAACTAACTACGTTTCCACCCAAACACTTCATAAACTCCTCATTTTCCAGGATGCGGTCCCAGAGTTGAAAGTAATACAAGCTGCCAGTGAAGCCAGGCATCCTGCTTTTAATCTGGGTGTTCCCATTCTTGAGAAAATATCCTAGAACCAGAGTCCCATTGGGTGTCAGATTTTGTGGGTGATCCAGCATTATCAGTATCCTTTCTTTATTCAGAAAAAGTTCTAATGAGCCCTTCACACCATCCCGTATCAAGCAAATTGTATGCCATTGAAATGGAGTCAGGTGGTAATGGATATAAAAGGTCTTGCCCAAGTTGTGTAGTATTAGCTGCTGATGGTCTCCTGCAAGTCCAAAGTCTATGCCTTCTCTGCCCAGGAAGGCGTTATTGATAACATAGGAGAAGGCCGTCCAATCACGCGATTCGCCGTCCCTAAATACCAGGTCAATGCATGCTGTGAATCGACTGAGTTCAGGAATGGCGTTGGTCAGCCTCACATATGTGTCAGTTCTTCCGTAAAAATCCAGCCTTTTTCCTTTTAGTGAAAGTGCATCTGTCCAAATTTGGGGAAAAGGAACGAGAAAACAAATGAAATTTCAGTAACAAAAAAATCAATTTTACCATTGTCTTTAGCCATATAGTCAAATCCAGATTATACAATACTATTATGAGTCAATACTGGTACAAATAAGCCAAAATAGTAGATATACAAAAAATCATCTCTATTTGACATTGGCATGTGACTTTTTCTAGCAGAAGAGTTTCTTCCTAATTCTATTTTGTCTGGGCTAATATGAAACATTAGATTACTGTCTACAGAGCACATACCAGCTGGACAGTTTGGGGGATGCAGTTGGGAGTGTGTGGCTAGTTGGGGAGGAGGTCAAGGGAAAGGCAGCTGGGACTTAAAATTGGCTGCACATAATCCTCACTCATATAATCAAAAGATCACTATTTCCATCTACCTAACTGCCTTCTTATATTCATGGTGCAACAGCAATTTATTTCTCCAATGCCTTTTCCTGAGCCAAATTACCTGATTTATTCTGTCTCTGGAGACTGCTTCTCAGTAAAAGCACTGACAGAGGCCTGAAGGATGACAAGCTGGACAATACTTAAGCTCCAGGCTTCTGTTTGCACTCAGGAATGGGAGAAATGGTACTACCCTGAGTGTGTCCTGATTCCCTCCTTCCAGCTCCTCACTGAGGGGGCTGCAGCAGCTTTAAGAGGCTCTGGATGGCCATGGACCCAGTTACTATTGGCTCTAGAGTCAGATAGCCCAGGTTGGAATCCCAGCTCTGACACTCATTAGCTGTGTAACTTTGAGCAAGGACCTTAACTTCCTGATACCTCAACATTTGCTTTAGTAAAATGGGGATTAAGGACCACAGTGTTGTATGTATGCACAACTACGGGCCATCATTCTCATTGTAGTCTCTATACCAGATAATACCCCTACTTACTGACTTTACAAGACTGCTTGAAGAATAAGTGAGATGATATGTGCGAAGCCCTCACAAACACTGCTGAAGGACATGTCCGCTGGTACAGTCTTTTGACGGGAAATTTGGCAATATCTATGAAAATTTAAATTGGCTATGCCCTTTGTTTCATAGGAAGCTATTGATGAATCGTGATACTATCACCATTACAAACCTCAAACCACAGGCCGCTAGGCGAATATCTGAGGATTGCCAAACATCAGCCTAATTCCAGTCCCAGCACAGCCAAAGACAAACCAAAAAAGCTTTACAGCAGAATGGCATGCCAACCTCTCTCTGAACCAGGGTTGTAATGTTGGGACTGCCACTCTAAAACTGACAGCTATAATAGCACACCGGAGGGGCTGGCAGGAAGCGACCACTTCCCTGCTCCTGGGAGATAGCCCCAAATAAACTCTTCTAGATATTCTCTAACCCTCCAATATTCTCTCCCTCCTTTCCTCCACTGAACATCTTCCAAAAGCAAACCAGTACATGCCTGCCCACACACATGCACACACACACACGCCCATGTGCCGGAACCCATACCATCCACCTGCCAGGGAGCTATTTCTGAACTGTCCATGGTGGATGAACAAATGCTTATTTCAGTCCCTGGCTTACGTGTTATATTATCTTATCATCTTCCATGTTGCTAATAAATCAAGAGTTAATCCCACAAAGTGATAATCACTATGAAACCCAAGCCTCGATTATGATTGGTTAACATTGCTCTTCTGTTCAACCCTCCAAAATGACATCACACACAACATTTAAGAATGGGTTTTTGTGGTGAGCATAAATCTCCAGGGCTTACTTGTCCCTTAAAAGAGAATGTATCATAATCTCATATGGTCTACAAGGGCCCCTCCTCTCTGCAATATACCAGTTGCCAAAGGACATGAACAAGCAACTTAAAAAATCAGAAGTATGAAAAGATGGCCTCTCACTATTTTTAAAACACAAGTCAGAACAACACTGAGATACCATTTTTGCCTATAAGAATAACATTTTAGACTGTGAACACCCAGTATTGATGAGCCTGTGTGGAAACAAGTCACTTTTATATATTGCCGATGGGAATACCTATTAGGACAATGTTTTTTTTAAGGGCAATTTGTCAATATCTATGAAGATTTTAATTATGTATACACTTTTGACCCAACAATTCCATTCCCATCAATTTATTCTAGACAAGTATACGTATATACAAAGATGCAGGTACAAGATGTTTATTGTAGCATTGTTTCTAATTGAGAAAAATAGGCAAATCTGTATGCCTATCAATTAGTGACTAGTTAAGCAATTGTTACCTCTATGTAATGCAATATTAAAACAAACAAGGTACGATGAAGAGATTCCCAAAGATCAATATTGTGTGAAATGGGAGTTACGTAAGTGTAGGTATAGTATTATCCTATTTAAAAAAACAAAACAGGGGCCAGCTCTGTGGCCTAGTGGTTAAGTTCGCACGCTCCACTGTGGCGGCCCAGGGTTCGGATCCTGGGCGCGGACATGGCACCGCTCATCAGGCCACGCTGAGGCGGCGTCCCACATCCCACAACTAGACAGACCTGCAACTAAGATATACAACTATGTACAGGGGGGGTTTGGGGAGATAAAGCAGGAAAAAAAAAAGATTGGCAACAGTTGTTAGCCCAGGTGCCAATCTTTAAGAAAAAATAAATAAATTAAATAAATAAATAAATAAATAAATAAATAATATGTACGTCTGCATACACATCGAAAAAATCTGGAAGAACATATACCAAAGAGTTAAGAACGAGTATCTTCAGGAGTGAGATTTAGGAGGATTTTTACTTTTTATTGTTGCTTATTTCAGTAATATTTGCATTTTTATACAGTCACGTGTTACATTTATAATCAGAAAAATACAGATGGATGGATAGATAGATAAATAGGTAACCGATAGATAGGTGGTAGGTAGGTAGGTAGATAGATAGGCAGACAGGCAGAACCACTTGTGGCCATAGTTGAGATTCTGCAGGCAGAGGCACGCTCTGCTTAGATAGGAGAAGAAGCGTGGTGTCGTGGGGTCCAAAGAGCCAGATTTGAATCCCATTTCCGCCCCTTACTAGCTGCATGAACATGGGCAATCAGTGCATGTGAAAGCTTTTAGGACAGTGTCCAGCATAGGGTGAGCACTATACGAGTGTTAAGTAAATAAATTCACATCACTTCTCTGTGCCTCGTCCCTCCAGGGTAAGATGGGAGTAATTACCTACCCCCCAGGGCCATTCTGAAAGGTGGTGCAACAATAACTAACGTTTAGGTTATGTATGTGAGAATGTTTATAAACTGTGAAGTCCCATGTAAATGTCAGCTGCCACGTTTTCCATTGCCATTATCAGAAGCCTCTTTCTTCTCCCACAGCCTCTTTTGTACCCTCACACATGCAAGCACACCTGTGCTGAGTGCCGCTGCAGCCTCCAGGCCCCCAGCAGGGCTCCGAGATGGCCAGACAATGACGAGGCGGACACGGGCTTTGCCCTTTTGTTTGGCCCGGCAAACAGCATTCTCCGCCGGGCCTCTCCAGGGCCTGCCTCAAAGGCCACTTGTGTCTTTGCATACGATTTAACTATCCATTGCAGATGTCTACTTGGACGCTGCCATCTGTTCCCTGGCAATTTTCAAGTCCAAATTGCATGATTGCTCCCCTGAAGCGTGTTCTTTCTTGATTCACTCCTCTGTGTCTCTTTGCCTCTATCCTCTATTTTCTTTTATTTTAAATTACATTTATTGTTTTCCCCACTATAAAAAAAAAGAGTCTGTAGTACCTAGAGCAATCTACAGATTCGATGCAATCCCAATCAGAATCCCAGCGACACTCCTCACGGAAACAGAGCAAAGAAGCCTAAATTCATATGGGGCAACAAAAGACCCTGAATAGCTAAAGCAATCCTGAGAAAAAAGAACAAAGCTGGAGGCATCACAATCCCTGACTTCAAAACATACTACAAAGCTACAGTAATCAAAACAGCATGGTACTGGTACAAAAACAGGTTCACAGATCAATGGAACAGAATTGAAAGCCCAGAAATAAAGCCACACATCTATGGACAGCTAATCTTCGGCAAAGGAGCCAAGAACACACAATGGAGAAAGGAAAGTCTCTTCAACAAACAGTATTGGGAAAACTGGACAGCCACATGCAAAAGAATGAAAGTAGACCATTATCTTACGCCATATACAAAAATAAACTCAAAATGGATCAAAGACTTAAAGGTAAGACCTGAAACCATAAAGCTTCTAGAAGAAAATATAGACAGTACACTCTTTGACATAGTCTTAAAAGGATCTTTTCAAATACCATGTCTGCTCGGACAAGGGAAACAAAAGAAAATATAAACAAGTGGGACTTCATCAGCCTAAAGAGCTTATACAAGACAAGGGAAATCAAGATCAAAACGAAAAGACAACTCACCAACTGGGAGAAAATATTTTCAAATCATATATCTGACAAGTGATTAATCTCCATTATATACAAAGAACTCACACAACTAAACAACAACAAATCAAACAACCCCATCAAAAAATGGGCAGGGGATATGAACAGACATTTTTCTAAAGAAGATATATGGATGGCCAATAGGCACGTGAAAAGATGTTCAACATCGCTAATCATCAGGGAAATACAAATCAAAACTACACTAAGGTATCACCTTACATCCATTAGAATGGCTATAATAACCAAGACAAAAAATAACAAATGTTGGAGAGGTTGTGGACAAAAGGGAACCCTCATCCACTGCTGATGGGAAGACAAACTGGTGCAGCCACTACAGAAAACAGTATGGAGATTCCTCAAAAAGCTAAAAATAGAAATATTATACAACCCAGCCATCCCACTACTGGGTATTTATCCAAAGAACTTGAAATCAGCAATTCAAAGAGACTTACGCACCCCTATGTTCACACAGCATTATTCGCAATGACCAAGACATGGAAGCAACCCAAGAGCCCACCGACTGATGACTGGATAAAGAAGATGTGGTAGATACATACAACGGAATACTACTCAGCCAGAAAAAAGTCAAAATCATCCCATTCACAACAACATGAATGGACATTGAGGGTATTAGGTTAAGTGAAATAAGCCAGACAAAGACAAACACCATATGGTTTCATTCATATATGGAAGACAAACAAACACATAGACAAAGAGAACTGTTTAGTGGTTACCAGGGGGGAGGGGGGTGTGGGGTGGGCACAAAGGGTCAAGGGGCACACCTATATGGTGACTGACAAATAATAATGTACAGCTAAAATTTCACAAGGTTGTAAAGTATCATAACCTCATTACAAAAAAAGAGGTGTTTTTTCTATTATAAAAATGAGACTGCACAGGCTTTTTAAAAGAAAAAATGGGAAGTATTAGAAAGTAAAAAGATGAGAACAAAGTCAGCCAGAGTCCCACCATCCGGAGACAACCTCCATTAACATTTTGGTATATTTTCTTTGGCTTTTTTTGTGTTTCTGCGCAGGGGTTTTGCTTGTTTCTTTGTGGCTGAGATCATATCATATGGAAAATTTAGTATGCTGCTTTTCTCACTTAACATTATGACATAAGTGTTTTCCATGTTAGGAGAAATTTATCATAAACCTCATTTAAATGGCCATGTTACAGGCCTGGGATTGCCAAGCACCGTTTTATTTGCATTGAGAAAATTCACATAACGTAAAATTCACCATTTTAATCATTTTAAAGTATACAATTCAGTGGCATTTAGTACATTCACAGCGGTGTAGGACCATCACTGTTGTCTAGTTCCAGAACATTTTCATCACCCTAAATGGAAACTCTGTACCCATTAAGCAGTCATTCCCCATTAGCCCCTCCCCCCAGGCCCTGGCAACCACTAATCTGCTTTTTGTCTCTGTAGATTTGCCTATTCTGGACATATCATATAAATGGAATCATTCAACAATATGTGGCCTTTTGTATTTGGCTTCTTTCACTTAGTATAATGTTTTCAAGGTTCGTCAGAGTTACAACGTGTATCAGTACTTCATTCCTTTCTACGGCTGAATAATATTCCATTGTAAGGATATCCCACATTTTGTTTATTGTCTCATCTGTTGATGGATCTTTGGATTGTTCCTGCCTTTCGGCTGTTAGGAACAGTGCTGCTATGAACATTCATTCCATGAGTTTTGTTTGAACACATGTTTTCATTTCTTTGGGGTATATACCTGGGAGTGAGTCATACAGTAATTCTATGCTTAACTTGTTGAGTAATAGCCAAACTGTTTTCCACAGTGGCTGCTCCATTTTACATTTCCACCAGCAATGTATGAGGGCTCCAATTTCTCTACCTCCTGGACAATGCTTGTTGTTTTCTGGTTTTTTTAATTAATATTATAACCATCCTAGAGGGTGTGGAGTGGTATCCCATTGTAGTTTTGATATGCATTTCCCTAATGACTAATGACACTAAGCCTCTTTTCACATGAGTGTCGGCCATTTGCATATCTTCTTTGGAGAAATGTCTGTCAAGTCTTTTGACCATTTTTTAATTGGCTTGGTTGTCTTTTTGTTGTTGAGTTGTAAGCATTCTTTATATATTCTGGACACTAGGACCTTATGAGATATATGAACTACAAATATTTTCCCCTGTTCTGTAGGCTGTCTTTTCACTTTCGTGACAGTGTCCTTTGATGCACAAAAGTTTTTAATTTTGATGAAGTCCAATTTATCTATTTTTTCTTTTGTTGCTTGTTCTTTTGGTGTCATTTCTAAGAATCTATTGCCAAATCCAAAGTCCTGAAGATTTAACCCCATGCTTTCTTCTAAGAGTTTTATAATTGTACTTCTTACATTTAAGTCTTTCAGCCATTTTGAGTCAATTTTTGTGTATGGTGTGCAGTGGGGAGCTCCAACTTCATTCTCGTACATGCATTTACATACGTATGTATGAATACATGTATACATGGATATGTGTTTACACATCCAGTTGTCCCAACACCATTCGTTGAAGAGAATATTTTTCCCCATTGAATGGTCTTGACACCCTTGTGGAAAATTAATTGACCATACTTATATGGGTTTCTTTCTGGACTCTCAATTTTGTTCCGTTAATCTCTGTCTATCCTTGTGCCAAGAACACACTATTTTGGTTGCTGTAGCTTTGTAGTAAGTTTTGAAATTGGGATGTGTGAGTCCTCCAACTTTGTTCTTTTTCAAGATTATTTTAGCTATGCAGGGTCCCTTGCATATGAATTGTAGGATCAACTTTTTTCATATCTGTAAAAAAAAGCCAATGAAATGTTCATAGAGTTTGCATTGAACCTGTAGATCTCTTTGGGGAATCTCACCATCTTGATATCAAACCCACAAACAAGAAATCTTTTCCATTTATTTAGGTCTTCTCTAATTTCATTCAGCAATGTTTGTCGTTTGGGTGTAGAAGTCATTCATCTGCTTGGTTAAATTTATTCCCAGATATTTTATGCTTTAAGGTGCTATTGTAAGTGAAATTGTTTTCCTAACTTCATTTCAGATTGTTCATCACTAGTGCATAGAAATATCACTAATTTTTGTGGGTCAATCTTGTAACTTAAAACTTTGCCGAATTTGCTTATTAACTTAAATACTTTTTTGGGGATTTTTTAGGATGCTCTGGATGTAAGATCACACCATCTGCAAAGAGAGATGGTTTTACTTCTTCTTTCCAGTTTGGATGCCTTTTATTTCTTTTTCTTGCCCAATTGCTCTGGCTAGAATTTCCAATATAATGTTGAATAGAAATGGTGAAAGTGGGCATTCCAGTCTTGTTCCTGATCTTATGGGGAAGCTTTTAGTTTTTCACCATTATTCACTGCGGGTTTTTCACAGTGGGCTGTGGGATGTTCATTGTGGGTTTTGTGTAGATGGCCTTTATCAGCTTGAAGCCATTCTCTTCTATTTCTAATATGTTGGCTGTTTTTTATCCTGAAAAGGTGTTGGACTTCGTCGATGCTTTTTCTGCGTCAGTTGAGATGATCATGTGTTTTTTCCCTTCAATCTATTAATGTGGTATATTACACTGATTGATCAATTTTTCTTTGTTGAACCACCTTTGCATTCCTGGGATAAATTCTACTGGGTCAAGTATATAATCTTTGTAATATACTTCCTGATTCAGTCTGCTAGTATTTTGTTAGGAGTTTTTGCATCTATATTCATAAAGGATATTGGTCTGTAGTTTTCTTTTCCTGTGATGTCTTTATCTTCCAGCTACCAATTTTTACCTCTATAACAGATTTATATAGCAAGAGATTGTGCCCCAGGTCTTTCTCTGGCGGAGCCTGGGGGGAAATGAAACTCTTGCCATAAATGGTTACTCACTATGTAATTTTATTTTCCTTTTTGCTAAATTCCAAAGCTGCTTTGCCTGGTGATGTCATGTTTAAGCAATTTTTAAGCAGAACTGAATTCACTGAGCATTAAGCAATACCAGTTTTTCCCAGAATGCTCCAACTTTTGTATTATCTGATTTTTCAGGGCAGTGGTATAACCAGAGTCTTGACCTCTACTGTCAGTTTCCATTGCCCAGCATGGTTGGCACATAGTAGTTCCTTTATAGCTATTTACTGAGTAAACGATTGTCCTTTGTATCATGGCGATGAGTTGGAAGCTGATGGGCATGCAGATGGAGGGCTGTCCCTTGTGCAAAGGTACCAGGGATGTGGGCAAAGCATCTGGCATAGAATGAGAAGTTCTGAACCACAAACCAAACTTGTGCCCTGCCCTCTGTTTTAGAGAACTTCTGGCAAAAGATCGGGGGAGAATTCCCTCTCCCTATCATACCTCAAAAGTAATGAATACATTCATTTTAAAAGTCAGCGAGGGCCAGCCCCAGGGCCTAGTGGGTAAGTTCAGCACGCTCTGCTTCAGCAGCCTGCGTTTCATTCCCAGATGTGGACCTACACCACTCTGTTAGCAGCCATGCTGTGCTGACGGCCCACATATTTAAAAACAGAGGAAGATGGGCATGGATGTTAGCTTAGGGTGAATCTTCCTCAGCAAAAAAAAAAATAATAATAATAATAATAAATAAGAGTCGGTGAGTAAAATGTTTAAAACCCTAAGAAATAATCAGAATGACTTCTTTCAGCAAAGTTTCTTCATTTTCTGAAGACAGCATTAAGTGCTCATTAGATGTAGTCTGCACTCGACTTCTGTTCTCTCTCGGCAGTTTTCCTTGAAACGTTAGTGTGTCAAAGGTTAGGGGACTGAGATTCTAGCTGCACGTCCCTGCACCAACTTTGAGGGGTGGACAAATAAGGTCCATCCATGGTCAGACACTACAGGCATCACGTGGTCACTGATTCTTCCCCATGAATTGACCTAGTTTCCTCTACTTCACGCAAAATTTCTGATCCAGCAGGCCTGACCCAGCATCAGTGTCTGAGGGTCTTAGTCAGTAGGGTGCTATAACAAAGTCCCACAAACTGGGTGGCTTAAACAACAGAAATTTAGTGTCTCACAGTTCTGGGGGCTAAAAATCTGAGATCAAAGTGTCAGCAGGGTTATTTCCCTCTGAGGGCTATGAGGGAAAAATCTATCCCATGCCTCTCTCCTCGTTTCTGGTGGTTTCCTGGCAATATTTGGTGTTCCGTGGCTTATGCCACATCACCTCAATCTCCACCTCTATCTTCATATGGCCTTCTTCCTGTGTGTGTGTCTGTGTCCAAATTTCCCCCTTTTATGAGGACACCAGCCATATTGAATTAGAGGCCCACCCTCCTCCAGTGTGACCTCATCTTCACTTAACTAATTACATTTGTAATTCCCTATTTCCAAATATGATCTCCTTCTGAGGTGCTGAGGGTTAGGACTTCAACACATGAATTTTAGGGGCACACAATTCACCTCTTAATACCGTGTAAGGCTTCGGCAGCTAACCACCTGGCAATACTTCCTATCAGAGGAAGGGTAGGAGGCAGAGCAGACTTTGGGGAAGGGGCCCACCAGAGGCATTGGCTGTGTTTATACCATGGAGAATCTGGCCACTCTGAGGGCGAGCATTCTACCAAGGGCACACCATACCTGCCTCAACTAGGAAATGTCACTACTCATTCATAAAAGGGTAGTGGGCTTGGGGCCAGCCAAGTGGTGTAGTGGTTAAGTTCGTGCGCTCTGCTTAGGCAGCCCGGGTTCGCAGGTTTGGATCCTGGGCACAGACCTAGCACTGCTCATTCAAGCCATGCTGTGTCAACATCCCACATAAAATAGAGGCAGATTGGCAACAGATGTTAGCTCAGGGCCAATCTTCTTCATAAAAAAACAAAGGGAGTGAGAAGACATTTATTTTCATAGTATATGAAATCTTTTCCTGAGTAAGGGGGTCTTCTGGCTCTTAGTATCACAAATCCTTACAAATGAATGTTCAGGGGCATTGAAAAACTTTGTAGACCAGGTCCTGGTCTAGCAGACTCACAGCTGTCTGAGTAGATATGATGGTGTTTGAATCCGGGTAGTTCCATTACCCACATCACCGTGGCCATAATGTGGACAATCACAGAGAATCGGAGTTACTATTCACCACTCACTGCTCGTACTTCCCACTGGTCTTGTGAGTAATCAACTAATCTTTAGATAAACCAGATCTGCCATATATAAAAGCATTCAACTTTGAGCCTCATTTCTGTCACCAGTCATCAGCCACAGTTATCCAACACATCCCCTCCCCCGGTAC
Organism: Equus quagga; assembly: GCF_021613505.1. Classification (NCBI taxonomy): domain Eukaryota; kingdom Metazoa; phylum Chordata; class Mammalia; order Perissodactyla; family Equidae; genus Equus; species Equus quagga. Next base: position 15,229,353 of record NC_060276.1, read on the forward strand.
CCAGGCCACTGACCATACATGTGGCCTGCCAAGAGTTCCTCTTGGAATAAGAGGCAGAAGAATTACTCCCACATAGGTAATGTGATTCTTCCTTCAAATCTTGCATTCAAGGCCCATGTCTCACTCAACAAAATGGATGTCCTCACTCATAAAGCCAGAAGCACCCTAGAAAATTCATTTACTTGACAAAAATGGTCATTAAACATCAACAATGTGTCAATGCTATAGTACAGTGATAGAGTGAACTCATGTTCACACCAGGTCCCTGACCTTAGTCAGTTTACATTCCAGAGAGAGAAGCGGTCAATAAACAAGTAAAGAAAAGAATGACACATTGTGAAAAGTGATCTGAACGATATTAACAAACAGGCCAGTGAGCTAGATAATGGGAGAGGCAGGGGTGAGGAGAATGGGTGTGTCTACGTTAGATAGAATAGTTAAAGAAGATCTCTCCTAGGAGTCATTTTAGCTTAGTCCAAGGAGATGTGAAAGAGCTAGGGTTACAAAGATGTAGAGTAAGAGTGACCCGGACATGGGTAATAGCATGTGCAAAGGCCTTGAGGTGGGACTGTGCTTGGCTTGTTCAAGGAATAGGGAGGAAGCCAGTGTGTCTGGAGTGGAGTGAGAGAGAGGAAGCATGGCAGGAAATGAGGCCCCAGAGGCAGTGGGAGACCGGATCATGCAATGCTTTTTAGGTCTGATTAAAGAGTTTGGATTGTATTCTAATTGTGATGGAAATGTATTGACAAGTTTTGAGTAATAGAGTGACATGATCTGACTTGATACATTAAAGAATCTCTCTGGCTGCTGTGTCGAGATTAGGCTGTAGGAGAGCAAAAGCGGAAGTGCAGAGACCAGTTAGGAAGCCAATTCTGCTTTATTCCTTCCCTCCTGCTCTATTCTGCAACTCTCCAGTTCCTGACCCCAGTCTTCATCCCTTCTGGCTGGCTCTGTTCTCACCCGTAGACCTTCTGACAGATTTGGTTTCTTCTTCTTGATCCTTGGTATTCTTCCATGGCCATGGTTTTCTCCACACTCTGGCTCCATCCCGTTAGAGCATCTGAGGCCCCCTCTGCCTGATCTAGGTTTGCCCGTAGCCCTCTCCCTCAATGACCCTCATAATTGGGAGGCTGGTGACATCTGGAGCCTGAAGGGAACTGAACCCTAATTATACCGTTGTTTCAAAGACAGTTTTTTTTCCAGGAAGAAAACGATGAATTTCTCACCAATTGAAGGACAATTAGACCTAATTGTTTGACAACCTAAAAGAATCATTGCCTTGACTCATGGATTTGAGATCCAGTCTGGAAAACCTTGTGATTGCTTTAAAGTGACCTCTGCAGGTTTAAAATCTGCACGTTTATTATGATTTCCATTGACCATGGCATTCCTCACAAAACCCAGTCTAACTTTCCAGTACCATGCTCTCTTCCACTCTTTCTCCACGACTACACTAAAGGCTTCCAGGTCCCTCTATTCTATGCTCCCATGAACTCTCACAAAAAAAACCCACTAAGAGTTTGTGTCACACACACCACCACCATACAAGTGTTCAAAGTTTCCTAATTTCAAATTATGTTAATTTAATAAATCAGCAAATATGTGCTCAGCACTTAACCTGTGTGTCAAGACCTGTGCTGGATGTTTTGGATAAAGAAATGGAGAAAACACAGTTTCTTGCCTTTGAGGAAACAGTCAAGGAAAAGGTAAATAGACATCTTAGCAGGTAGTCAAGGCCAGGTGACAGAGTTGCCAGTGTGCCTCTTAAGTCCAATTTCAAACTTTATTATAAGAAACACAGGTTCCCATCAGGCCCTGCACACAGCAGGAAGTCAGGCAGTGTTCGTTGCTGATGGTGATGATGAGTTGGTATTTTTCCAGAAGATTAGCTCTCAAGTCTGAGGGCTGTTCGAATTAAACCTCAGGTCTATCTCATCAGGAATTGCCACTAACTGGCATGTACGACCTTTTAGCTAAAGACTGATGTGCTAAATGAGCAATATTATTAACTGAATTTACTTCATATGTATGAGATTGCAGTTTTCCAAGGCATTTTTCCTTAAGTCTCCAAATTACCAGCTACTTCAGTTGAACTGTCTTAATCATCCATTTGCTGCAGCGCAGAAACCAAGAGAGAATCGATCTCCATTCCTGTGATAGAGTCTAGGCAAGGTCTGAGCCGCCTCAGAACAGATGCCTGTTTGTCACTGTGAATCAGTGACCAGTTTTAGCATCCCTCAATTTCCCCACCTACATTCTATGATTGTTGCCATATATGTATAATGGAGACAGAAGGATGATATCATAATGCTCCAGGGAGCTTTAAATAAAGCATTATGCATTAGAGAAAACAGCCCAAAGAAACCCCAAAGCTTCTGTTAGGTGTGCATTAGCCACCAAATGGCACTTCAGAGCTGCATTAAGAAACGTCAAAGGCAGTAGTCCAAGCTACTGTCTACTTGAGGCCAGTTCTTCATCCGTAGTGCAAAATCCTGACTGAATGGATTCAGTTACTAAAGCTCCAGCTTGTCCTACAACCATATTGACCAAAAGGATGCCATTGAGAGGCAGCCTAGCAATTTTTCAAATGGTTTATTTCTGTAACCTACTATACATGAGATATTGAAATAGATAATAAGAATCCATTTTCTTACCTGAGAGAAAGATAAAACTCGACACGAGAATCAATCCACAAAGCCTCTGACATATGATGTGTTCTTTCATTGTCCAAACCTGTGTTCAAAAAGTCAGAAACACACCCAGCTCGGATTCAGAATAATTTCTAAGTGTATGTGACCACACTTCTTCTTCACATCCCACGCGAGGCTTTTTCCTATTGCTTAAAGCCGTGTCAGCCAGCCACAGTTTAGAGGCTTGCCTGAGTTATGCAGACTGGCTGAAACCTCACTGATTGATTTATTTGCATATCTAGTCAGCACATTTTATTGAGTGCCTACTATGTGCCAGATACCATATTACACACCGAGAGGCCGCTGGGAAGACAAGACGGAGATCCCTGTCCTCATGGGGCTGTTAGCCCAGAGGAGAAGACACACGTTAAATGCATCATTACAAAATGCGCTGCATTCAACCTTAATGCACACAGCTTCAACCCAACAACTTGCAGTTTCAATGATCCTAAACTTTTTGAAGGAAGCGCTATGCAAGAAGATCTTAATGGCAAAAGTAACTCATCAAATCATTTCAGTTTTTAAAGCAGATCTGTTTAGAGAAACCTGACCATTTCATTACATTCACCCAGCTTGTCTCCTTAAAGAATCGTACCTTAAGCTGCTTATTTGGAAAACACACTGGAAATCTCCCTTTCTCCAGCCAAATGGTGTTAAAACTACAAATCCTACGGAAACGTATTGCAGAAGCTTGGCAGTAGGGTGCTGACGGGCATTTTCTGATTTTAAATAAAATACACTTCGGAATGATATACTACTGATTTAAACATTTCTTTTCCTATAGGAAAATGCAACATATTGTATTTCTTTCCACTTCTAAGTGGGATTTGGAGTGAAGAGACTCATTTTACATTTAAAGTAACAGAAGCCAATGAGGACACCAAATGAATCCTGGGCTTGCTACGAGCACCGGCCATTAATAAGGCTCCTCGTATTTACCAAGTGCTCTACTGCCATTCTCATTGGAATAATAAGGGAATTTGTATGACTTGGATGGATTTCCTAAACTACAAGCTTAGAAGTAGGGTCTGCCTAAATCTTTTATGACTTGCAAGATGAAACGCAGCTTAAATTTACAGTGCAGTAAGAGGACCAGGCTCAGAATCCGTAACTAGCTGTGAGATGGCACTGCTGTTCCTTCATTTCCCTGAGCCTCAGTTTCCTTATCTGTAAAAACGGAGATAATAATCTGCCTATTTCCTAGAGCTGCTATAGAAGAGGATCAAATGAGGCGATGGAGGCAATTTTCAAAGTATGAAGTGCTGTAGAAATGGATATGATGGATATCTATAAAATGAAATTTTCAGCAGCAAACAACCCAATTTATATCTTTCTTGCATTTCCTCTAAACTTTTATGACAATTCCAAGGTATGTTTCAGAAACTTACCTGGCACTCGATAAATAAATGATGGGCCATTCACACTGCGGAATACTATGCAGTCATTAAAAGGAATAAGGTAAGTCTATATGTCTGTAAGGCCGGAAAAGGTGGGCTGGGGAAGGGGAAGTGGAGACTGAGGATTTTCCTTTATATACCATACAATTCTGTACTTATTGATTCTTTTATAATTTTTATATGTCACCTATGTAATGTTAACAGTTGAAGGAAAGGAGAAAGGAAGGAAGAGAGGGAAGACAGGAAGGAAGAATGGGAATTAAATAGGTTTCCTCTATACTTTGTACCATTCTGTACCATTTGACTATTTTACAATGAGTATACATTACTTTTATAATTTTTATCTGTTTTTATTACTTATTTTATTGAGGTCATATAATTTTTTTAATGAAAGAAAGAAGAGATGGAGGAAAAGAAGAGAAATAAAAAGAGAGAAAGAAAGGGTAGAGAGTAAGAACTTTTATTTTATACCCCACACAATTATATGCAATTTGGTTCTTTAATGATGAATATTTGTTACTTTTATAATTTTAAAAAATTTAAAGGAAGGAAGGGAAGAGGGAGGTAGGGAAGAAGGAAGGAAGGGAGGGAGGAAGAGAGGAAGAAAGCCACTTACCTGAGAACTGGACACCCTTAACTCCCCCTCCTCGTGTCACCGTAGGGTCCAGAAGAGTTTGCTTTATGAATGACCAGATCTGGTCTCGAAATCCCTACGTTTGATGTGAAATGGAATAAGCAAAAAACAACAGACTCATTATCTGCTGGCCGTGCCTCAGTCACCTTTTCTGGATCAAACCAGTCTCTCCGCTCTCAGCTTTATGGGGCTTATTGACCAGAGCAGATCCTCTTTTTGTGGCTTGCAGCACGTCATGGGGCTGCTCTCCCGAGCATGAAATCAGCGTGAGCAAAGTTCTCAGGTTATCACATACCTGCAATAACCCATTAATTTGAGGACTCCTTCCCAGTTTTCACTAAGGATTCTCTTCAGTTGCTGGTTGATTATCACTTTAATTAAAGTGGATATATTAAAAGGGTACTTGCTCACTTAACTAAGAATTGTTTCACTTTATTGAGAAAATGGTGGGGGGGGGGTGTAGTGTTCAGAACTATGAGCAGAAAGTAGAGGCCAAAAAAGTATTAACATGTTTGCATCTCACACTGTCAGTAAGGTGAAGCCAGCTGTTTACCCTCACTGCAGATCCATTCTTCAAATTGCCTTGAAAATAAATAGATTTACTGAGCTGGTCTTATGTCATCCTCAGAAGGAAGATGTAGTTTTTGCCCCAGAATATGTCATTACAGCCCTTTTGGGATGATGGAAATATCATCAAATCTCATCAAGCATCCAGAGATGATCCCCACCAGCCTCCGAATTTCCAAGACCCTGAGGACCAGAGGGTAGGATGACTTGCTCAGGGTCATAGGGCTTATGATAGGCAAAGTAGGAGCTAGAACCAAGGGCTCCTGACTCCCAGATCAATGTGTTTTCTTCTCCATCTCACACCTCAAATGGAAAAATATAGTCTAATTAGAGGCTAAGTCAACCTATTATCCGTAGGCCAGTGGTTCTCCGTGGGGGGAAGGGGAAAGGAGGGGCTGGATCAGAAGCACCCATTACTCACCCCCAAGCCCAGAAACTGATGGGTATGGTGGATGAGAGCCCAGGCTTTGCAGAAAGATAGACTTGAATTTGAATCTCAGTTGTGTGATTTAGGGTCAATTCCCTAACATCTGTGGAGGCCCCAGTGTCTTCATTTGTAAAACCTGAATAATGGCACAGACCTCACATCGCTGTTAGATTACATGAGACAACATGTGTAAAGGGCTTAGCCCAGTGCCTGGTGCAGGGTTCCAGTGCCGCTGCTCCTGCCTAGAACTCCACTGCTTCCCCTTTCCACTAGGCACAAGGCTTAGCTTTTGTGGCCTGCTCCCCACCTGAGGTTACCCAGCTTACAAGGAAATATGGGGCAGTTTGGGGCTTCCCTGACATTGGTTTATATTTCACACCATGCCTGCTCGTTGGCCCGTCTCCCCGCCCGGCCCTAACACTACGAGCTCCAGAAAGGCAGGAACTCCACGTTATTCAGTGGTTCTCACACTGCCTGGCACATAGCACTCAATCAATATTTGATAAATGAAGGACTATGCCTTTCTCCCCTACTAAAGTGTGCACCTACTAAGGACAGGCAAACATCTCTATTCTCCTCGTGCCCCGCCCCAGGGGTTAGCACAGCATCTGGCACATAGTGGTGCTTAACGAATATTTGCTGAGTTGAAAAAGAGTTTAGAGGGCAACATATACCCTGATCTGTTAAAGAAAATTCTCGGGAAGGAGAACTTGGTGAGAATAGCTGATTCTAGAGGAAACTGAGAGGTCTTGGATGGGAGGGAAATGTACTTTTCTCTGCATAAGCTTTTGTGCTGTTAGAATTTTTCTTTTTTAAGATTTTATTTTTTTCCTTTTTCTCCCCAAAGCCCCCCGGTACATAGTTGTATATTCTTCATTGTGGGTCCTTCCAGTTGTGGCATGTGGGACGCTGCCTCAGCATGGTTTGATGAGCAGTGCCATGTTGGCGCCCAGGATTCGAACCGACAAAACACTGGGCCGCCTGCAGCGGAGCACGCGAACTTAACCACTCAGCCACGGGGCCAGCCCCTGCTGTTAGAATTTTAATCATCTGCATGCGTTACTTTTTCAAAAAAAAAATATTACCTTTATTTTTTTAAAAATCCATTGTAGTGCAAATGAAAAATTGACTGGAAAATGAAACGCGCAGAAAAATCCAGAGGTTGGAAATTTGGGTCAGGAAAAGAACACCACCTTAGGAGGGACGGCTTTGATGGGTATCTTGCACTCTCTGGAAGATGATAAGGAGAATGCTGACCATCTGTTCTCCATATCTGCAGAGTAATAGGAAATGGACTGAAATTGCAGTGGGAGATGTGAGTTAAACATAAATAAGTCATTATTGACTATAGGAGTTGATAAACACCAGACGAGGCTATCACGGGACGTTATGAACCAGCCATCCCTGGAAACTCAAAGGTCTATATAGCCATATGGCTCTGCTGATTTACATGTCCTCCTACAGAGAGGAGAGCTGAGCTTGTTGAGAGTCTGTCCCCATTTCTGACACTAAAAGAGACCCTTAATCTAGCGAAGGTCCAAGCTGTCATCGTTCCCTCTTCCCTTTCCTAGTGTGAGCATCCCACCAGGCCAATTGGGAGTCAGGTGACTTTCATAAAACATGGCTCCCAGCCATAAGCCCGCTGTTGAATTCAATGTTAAACCATACAGGGAAACTGGACAGTCACATGTAAAAGAATGAAAGTAGACCATTATCATACACCATGCACAAAAATCAACTCAAAATGGATTAAAGACTTGAGTGTAAGACCTGAAACCATGAAACCTCTAGAAGAAAACATAGGCAGCATGCTCTTTGACATTGGTCTTAGCAGTATATTTTCAAGTATGATGCCTGACCAGGCAAGGAAAACAAAAGAAAAAATAAACAAATGGGACTACATCAAACTAAAAAGCTTCTGCACAGCAAAGGAAACCATCAACAAAATGAAAAGAGACCCTGACAATTGGGAGAAGATATTTGCAAACCATATATCTGATAAGGGGTTAATATCCAAATATATAAAGAACTCATACATCTCAACAACAAAAAAACCCAGCAACCCAATTAAAAAATGGGCAAAAGATCTGAACAGAGATTTCTCCAAAGAAGGTATACAGATGGCCAACTGCCACATGAAGAGATGTTCAACATCTTTAACTATGAGGGAAATGCAAATCAAAACTACAATGAGATATCACCTCACTCCTGTCGGAATGGCTATAATTAACAAGACAGGAGGGGCCAGACGGATGGCTCAGCAGTTAAGTTCGCACATCCCGCTTCAGCAGCCCAGGGTTCACCGGTTCCGATCCTGGGTATGGACATGGCAGCACTTGGCATGCCATGCTGTGGTAGGCGTCCCACCTATAAAGTAGAGGAAGATGGGCATGGATGTTAGCTCAGGGCCAGTCTTCCTCAGCAAAAAGAGGAGGATTGGCAGCAACTAGCTCAGGGCTAATCTTCCTCAAAAATAAAAGACAGGAAACACTAAGTGTTGGAGAGGATGTGGGGAGAAGGGAACTCTCATACACTGCTGGTGGGAGTGCAAACTGGTGCAGCCACTATGGAAAGCAGTATGGAGTATCCTCAGGAAATTAAGAATAGATCTACCATATGATCCAGCTATTCCACTGCTGGGTATTTATCCAAAGAACATGAAAACACAAATGCATAAAGATACACACACCCCTATGTCCATCACAGCCTTATTCACGATAGCCAAGACTTGGAAGCAACCTAGGTGCCCACCAAGGGATGAATGGATAAAGATGTGGTATTTATGCACAATGGGATATCACTCAGCCATAAGCAATGATGAAATCCCGGCTTTTGTAACAATATGGATGGACCCTGAGGGTATCATGCTAAGTGAAATAAGTCAGAGGGAGAAAGTCAAATACCATATGATCTCACTCATAAATGGAAGATAAAAACAATGACAAATAACCACATAGCAACAGAGATTGGATTGGTGGTTACCAGAGGGGAAGGGGGGAGGGAGGAGGACAAAAGGGGTGATTAGGCACATATGTGATGATGGCTTGTCATTAGTCTTTGGGTGGCAAACATGATGTAATCTACACAGAATTCGAAATATATTACGATGTACATCTGAAAGCTCTATAATGTTATAATCCAATGTCACCACAATAAAAAAAAGAGGAAAAAAATGTTCAACTATAAAAACAGTGAAAGGATCTGATGCTCAAGGAAAACTCATCTGTGTGGGTGACTTCCCAAGAGATTTTCAAAGACAATTTTGATTTTATATTTGATTGCCACCTTATCACCACCATGCAACTGATTCCCTACGGGTTGTCCTTCCCATGCATACCTTCAACCTTCATACTTTTACGCTACGTGTGGATATCCCTTAACAACATGTATTATTATTCTGTATAATGATACCATACGTTTATGTTTTTCTTCTTTTTTTCTTTTTAAAGATTGGCACCTGAGCTGCCAATCTTTTTTTTCTTCTCCCCAAAGTCCCCCAGTACATAGTTGTATATTCTTTTATTTTTTTTGAGGAAGATTATCCCTGAGCTAACTACTGCCAGTCCTCCTCTTTTTGCTGAGGAAGCCTGGCCCTGAGCTAACATCGTGCCCATCTTCCTCTACTTTATATGTGGGGCGTCTACCACAGCATGGCGTGCCAAGCGGTACCATGTCCGCACCCAGGATCCTCAACTGGCGAACCCCGGGCCGCCAAGAAGCAGAATGTGCGAACTTAACTGCCGCGCCACCGGGCCAGCCCCCATAGTTGTATATTCTAGTTGTAGGTCCTTCTGGTTGTGCTATGTGGGATGCCGCCTCAGCATGGCTTGATGAGCAGTGCTAGGTCCATGCCCAGGATCTGAACCGGCAAAACCCTGGGCCACTGAAGTGGAGAACTTAACCACTTGGCCAAGGGGCAAGCCCCTAACACCATTTGTTTTTAAACATCACATAAATGTACATGCTTTTCAACATGATATAAAAGGTATCATACCACAAGAGAGGCAGCGCAGCACAGCATAGTAGTTAATAAAATAGACTCTGAAGCCAGACTGCTTGGGTTCCCTCATGTCTCACTGCCTCAGCTTCTTCATCTGCAAAACGGGGATGCTGGTGATGCTAACAGTATTCACCTCTAGTGTTTTTACGGTATAAATGGGATAATATATGTAAAGCACTTAGAACACTGCCTGGTACATAAGACATTTATAAGTACTAGCTATTAGCTATTCTTCTGCAACTTATTTTTCAAGCTCAACAGTATTCATTTGGTCAAGAACATTTGATAATTCTAAGATGCTGGGGATTCAGCAGTGAGCAAAACAGATAACTCTCTCTCCTCTCATGACATTTAAGTTCTAATGGGAGTAGACAGACAGTAAACAAGAAAAATAAGTAAAACATATACTAAAGGCGATACATGCCATAGAGAAAAATGAAATGGGAAAGAATTTCTGGAAGAAGAGTGGGGAATGCAATTTTATTTATTTATTTATTTTTTTTTTTTGAGGAAGATTAGCCCTGAGCTAACTACTGCCAGTCCTCCTCTTTGTGCTGAGGAAGACTGGCCCTGAGCTAACATACTTGCCCATCTTCCTCTACTTTATATGTGGGACGCCTGCCACAGCATAGCGTGCCAAGCGGTGCCATGTCCCAACCTGGGATCAGAACCAGCAAACCCCGGCAGCCAAGAAGCGTAATGTGCACACAACCGCTGCGCCACCAGGCCGGCCCCGGGAATGCAATTTTAAATAAAGTGATCAGGGACATCATCACTGCTTAAATGACATTTGGACAGAGACCTGAAGGAAACGAGAGGGTGAGCCATGGGGACACCCGAGGAAAGAGCATTCTGGACAAAGGGAAATACCCTGAGCATTACAGGGCACTTGAAGCCTTTGTAGAGCTGTACTGCGGGCAGTATGCCGGGAGCAGAGGGAGCGAAGGGGAAAACAGTGCGAGAGGAAGTAAGAGACGCAATGGAGGGCCAAATCACCCAAGGGTCTGGCGGGCCATTTTAAGAACTTTGGCTTTATTCTGGAGAAATGGGGGAGCTATTGCAGGGTTTTCAAAAACTTTTTATTTTGAAATAATATCAAACTTACAGGGGCCAGCTCCGTGGCCGAGTGGTTAAGTTCGCGCCCTCCGCTGCGGGGGCCCAGGGTTCGGATCCTGGCACGGACACGGCACCGCTCGTCAGGCCACGTTGAGGCTGCATCCCACATTCCACAAGTGGAAGGACCTGCAACTAAGATATACAACTTGGGGGCGGGGGGGCCTTTGGGAAATAAAGCGGCAAAGAAAAAAAGATTGGCAACAGTAGTAAGCCCAGCTGCCAATCTTTAAAAAAAAAAAACTTACAGATGAGTTATAAGAAAAGTACAAAGAACTCTCATCTATCCTTCATCCAGATTCTCCAATTAACATTTTGCCACATTTGCCTTCTCTCTCTTTACATATATTTTTTAAACATTTAAGTGTAAATTGGAGACATTATGCCCCTTTCCCCAAATACCTCAGCTGGCATTTTCCTAAGAACAAGAATTGTTTCCTACATAACCACAATACAGTTGTCAAAATCAGGAAATTTACCTTGATGTAATGCTATCTCCCATACAGTTCATAGTCACATTTAGCCAACCGTCTCACCAATGTCCTTTGTTACACTTTTCCCTCTGATCCAGGATCCAATCTAGGAGGACACACTGCTTTTAGCTGTCGTTATTTTTTAGTTTCTTTTAATCTGGAAATATTCCACAGCCTTTCTTTGACTTTCACGATGTTGACATTTTTGAAGTGTACAGGCCGGCTATTTAATAGAACGCCCCTTAATCTGGGCCCCTATAATCCTTCCTCATAGTTCAGGTTATGTATTTTTGGCAGGAATAGCACAGAAGTGATATTGTGTCCTTCTTGGTGCATCCACATCAGGACACATGTGATGTCAGTTTGTCCCATTGTTGAGAATGGTAACTCTCATCACTTGGTTAGGGTGACGTCCACCAGGTTTCTCCACTGTAAAGTTATAAGTTTTCCATTTGCAATTCGTAAGTGATCTGTGGGTAAATATTTTGAGTCTGTGTAAATATCCTGTTCCTACTTGTCTTAGTTCGTTCAGACTTCTGTAACAAATTATCATAGACTGGGTGGCTTAGAAACAACAGACATTCATTTCTCACGGTTCTGGAGGCTGGGAAGTCCAAGACCAAGGTGCTGGCCTATTCGGGGTGTCTGGTGAGAGCCCGTCTCCTGGTTCAAAGGTGGCCATATTTTTGCTGTGTCCTGTCATGACAGAAGGGGTGAGAGAGCTCTCTGGGGTCTCTTTTATAAGAGCGCTAATCCCATGAGGGCGGGGCCCTCATGACCTCTTCACCTCCTAAAGGACCCACCTCTTAAAACCATCACATTGGGGCTTAGGTTTCAGCATATGAATTTTGAGAGAACACATTCAATCTACAGCACTCCTCAAAACTTCAACTAATAGTGTTAGCATTCATTGCTAATTTTTGCATGATTGTTGCTAAATGGTGATATTCTACTTCCATCATTTTCCCTACATTTATTAATCAGCTTTCTACAGGAAGGAAGAGTTTTCCCTTCTCTCATATTCACTCATTCATTCATTCATTCATTCTTCTTCTTCTTCTTTTTTTTGGGTGAGGAAGATTGGCCCTAAGCTAACATCTATGCCAATCTTCCTCTATTTTGTATGTGGGATGCCACCACAGCATGGCTTAATGAACAGTATGTAGGTCCACACCTGGGATCTGAACCAGAGAACCCTGAGCCGCTGAAGCGGAGTGCAAATACTTAAACACTATGCCACCAGGCCAGCCCCTTGTTCATCTTCATCAGTATGGACTCATGGATTCCTATCTTATCCAGTGGGTTACAATCTATTACCCTTATTATTTTGATGCTCAAATTGTCCTGGATGGGACAAATTGTCCAATAGGAGCCCTTTCAAGCTGGCTCATGTGTCCTTTTGACATATCCCCATGATTCTTTGAGCACCTCCTTACTTTTTGCACAAGATATCCCATGTTTACCTTGCATTTTGCCTGCTTCAGACCTAGAATCCACCATTTCTCTTAGGTGCCCCTGCTTCCATTGAGAGGATAACTGTGTCTAGAAACCAAGATCTGGGTCATTCCTGAGTTTGAAGCTGAAGAATAATGTGAGTCGACATGTTGTAAGAGGATCACTCAGGCTGCTGAGCTAAAAATTGACTCTAAGGGGACTAGGGAGAAACATCCCCCTCATGCCCCACTGCTCCCCTTCCTCAAATCCCATACTTTGCCTATAGTGGACCATTTAGAGTGCCCAAAATGCACCATGCTGTTTCATTCTTCTGTGCTTTTGCAAATGCTGTTCCCTTTGCCTAGAATAGTCTTTCCACAGGCTGCCCCTCTTGACCTTGGCCATCTGACAATTTTCTACTCAGTCTCCGAGACTTGACACAGCTGGTTTTTCCTCCGTGAAGCCTTCCCTGCGCCATTCCCTCCACTTGCATCCCCTCCCAGGCATAAACTAGCATTCAGGCCATTGTGGGAACATACAGCCTCTCCTTCAGTCACCTTTCTGGACTCCTAGGAGAGAGAAAAATCACCTTTTGGGGTTTCTTTTGTCCTAATGTATCAACAATAATGATTGACCCTGTTGTTGTGGGGCCCTAGGAAGCTCAGGTTCACTAGGGCCTGGCCCCATAATATAAGTGAAGCCCCAAGGCTGGAATGGTGGACTCCTTGAGACTACACGGGGGTAGCAGGACTTCCAGGAGAGCAGAAGTCTGCTCAGACAACTCTAGCAATATAGGGAGGCTGGAATCCAAAGGAACCTGGGCCAGAGGGAATAGGGAGGTAGGCTTGGCTAACTAGAAGGCATGACTTAGCTGAGTTTTGAGGCTTATGTAAGAACATGCCCCGTCTCTTAGTGCCCTCCAAATCTTATCGGAGCCCATCAATGACCTTCCTCTTGTTATCTGACTATGAGCTAAGGTCAGCCAAGTAGGTCACACCTTTTAAATCAGCTGGAAAACTGTGTAAGACGCCTTAAGTTAATCTTCTGGAAAAGGTCTAGCTTTCTGAAACATTTCCTTCAGAGTCTCAGAGATGGGTCTTATTAGCAACTCTTGGGTCCCATCAAAGTTCTCCAATGTCAACGCCTTCCAGTCAAAGACCATGGAGAACACATCTGTAGTTGAACAAGTTGGGTTTACTGCTTATTGCAACAAGGGAGAACACACACCATGGGGAACCACGAGGCATCTCAGTAAGAGGGAGTTAGAAAAGACGTGTTACAGAATTTGGGCTTTGGATAGTTAAATCAAAGAGGGTCTAAGGAAGCAAGGGTTTGCTTTAAACTAGGTGCTGTCACACAGCGGGGACAATTTTATCATCGGGTATCTCAGTAAAGTTTATCTATAGGGAGGACAGACTAGAACAAGGATAAATATAAACATACTATAATTGGTAAAGAAGTAGCAGTCACTCATATTAGCCAGGAGAGGGAGATGTTTGGCATTTTGTGGGCTGCACGGCAACCTTGTTTTTGTCTCTGCTTAGACAAAATTATGAAACAGCCTCGTTTTGTCTTACTTTATCATGGTGTTAGAGTAACCTTGTCTGACACTGGTGTTCTGTAAGATTGTTGGTGTCTAACAGGAGCACAACGTGGTCTAGCTCTGAGCACCAGGCCAGCTTATACCAACGCTGAAGCCTGGCTGTGAGTATCAGACCACTTCCTGGATGTCAGACGCTGCTTCTTTTCTTTCCCTTTTGGCCAGGGGCGGATGAAGTCAGGCTGCAGGACATTACTCCGTAATATCCAGATTTCCCTACTGCTGATCAGGAGCTTATTTAGAAAACATAGTCTGTACTTGGAGTAGAGTTGGTCTCTCTTGCTTGATGCAGGAAGACTTGCTGCATTCTCTGAGACAAAAATGGCTGCACAGAAAGAAGTGAGTATAACAAGAGTCTGAGCAGGTTGCATCAGCCAGCTGTAACACAAGCAATTATCAGAAACATACATCGGTAACGGGTCTCAAAGTTGGGGGCCTAGATTATGAAACCCAGGCAGTGAAAACAGCTCCCAGATTCCAATAAGCTCTGTTTTAAAGCAAGTGGCTTTTCCTTTTAGCCTGGCCACAAACTCTTCTCCCTGCCCCGTATACTTATAGAAGTATAATAAGCAACATGTGCTATACCCCAAACTCCCCCATGGCTGGCTAAGAGGAAATCAAGGGCTACGTGATTGCCCGGGATAACTCTAGCTAATGAATTTAGACGAGATTTTTGGGCTTCCAGAGCAGAAGTGTGTCGTTTATGACTTCTAGTAGGGGCAGAGACAAGTTTCGGACCACCTTTCTAGTTGTATTATCCCCATTATGGGAATTGCAGTGCACAGTGTAGGCATCAAGAGGGACTCAATTATCCCCCTTGGAAGTTCTCTTGAATACCTTGTGATTGCCTCATTTTGGAGGCCTCTGGGTGTCCTTCCCAAGGTATAAGGCTGACATCCACATAAGAAGTAGCACCCTAGCGGAGCACAGATTAGGATTATTAGGAGTATTATATTAGGAGGGTAACTATCATTTACCACAATGAGAGTGAGCCAATTTGTGTCTCTCGAGATGGACAAGTCCCTTTAGTGGAGTTAAACAGTTCCTGCAAAGCAGGTTGAAGAGAAGAAACAGACCATTGCAACCAGGATAGCCCCAATATTAGTGTCTACACCTGACTTACCAGGCCTTGCTGATTGGATTATAATCACTTCAGCAGAAGCATTTTTGTTTGTTTTTGAGGAAAATTAGCCCTGAGCTAACATCTGCTACCAATCCTCCTCTTTTTGCTGACGAAGACTGGCCCTGAGCTAACATCCATGCCCATCTTCCTCTACTTTATATGTGGCACGCCTACCACAGCATGGCTTGACAAGCAGCGCAAAGGTCCACACCTGGGATCTGAACCAGCGAACCCCGGGCTGCCGAGAAATGGAATGTGTGAACTTAACTGCTGCGCCACTGGACCGACCCCAGAAGTGTTTTGTTGACGTGAGGTCGAGGTCCAATTTTTACAAGACCAAAGTTTGGGGTCAATGCTGTGAGGGAAACAAGTGCCAGAAGGGACTTGTAAAAAGGGAATCCACCTCCTGAAGTGTTTAAAGGAACAGCTATTAAATTTTTGCCGGCAGAGGCCGACGGGGGGTAACAGATCCAGCAGTCAGTTAAATTCAAAGTGGTGGTTATGGGAAAAACACATAGAGTTTTGTTTTTCCTTAAGTGGTAGGAGATCCAGGGAGGCAAAAATAATCAGACGGAAATAAGAGAAGTCACATTAGTGTTCTAGAGGGCAACAAAGTAGAATAGTAGGCAAGATTAGCAGAAGAGTAAAGGAACAGACAAAAGAGGGTTGAAGAATCAGAAAACTGATCTTGTTCTGTCATCTTGAGCGAAAGCTGTCCACCTCTGAAGTCAACAGCCTCTGGAAGATTCCTAAGAATCCAAAGCTTAAGGTCTCCAAGTGGAGTGGATGCCCAGTAATCAGGAGAAGCGACGTAAATCTTTTGAGTTGGGAACCATCAATCCAAGGCCCAACACCTGGGAGCTGTACCCGCTATGACACTTGTTAACAGCACCTCATAGGATCTTTCCCGCTGAGGCTCAGGAGCAGTTTTTTCTCTTTTCTAGAAGATATAATCTCCAGGTTGCAGAGCACGCAGAGGTCGTTTAGGTAAATATTTTGGAAATGCAGCTTGTATCCATTGGCGATAAAGCTGGAGGTACTATATGAGTCCCTGCATTAACTAATCTTACCTGTTTTTATTGGGTAGAATCTGAGACCGAGGGTGAAATTCCCAAACACATAAGGTGACCTGCTATTAATTCACAAGATAACTTGTGGGTCCCAGAGGGGGTTGATCTTACAGACAGTAAAGCTAATGGCAATACTTTAAACCATGGAAGTTTTTGGATTTCTGAGAGCTTTGCTAGTTTTGGAATTCAATTAATTCTTTCTACTTTTTTTTTTTTTTGAGGAAGATTAGCCCTGAGCTAACTGCTGCCAATCCTCCTCTTTTCGCTGAGGAAGACTGGCCCTGAGCTAACATCCACGCCCATCTTCCTCTACTTTATATGTGAGGCACCTACCACAGCATGGCGTGCCAAGCAGTGCCATGTCTGCACCCGGGATCCGAACCAGCGAACCCCAGGCCGCCAAAGCGAAACGTGAGCACTTAACCGCTGCGCCACCGGGCCAGCCCCTAATTCTTTCTACTTTTTATGAAGACTGGATGATAAAGACAGGGTAGTTTTTGGGTAAAAGGGAGAAGATTATAGAGCTCCTTAAGAACAGTGCTGGTAAAAAGATTTCCTTTGTCACGAGAGTTAAGTTGTAATTCCCCAGGTTGGCAAAAATGAAATCAAGATTTTATCTTTGCTACAGTTAGGGCCTGTTACACGTTGAATTGTGTACCCCCAAAGTTCATACATTGACATCCTAACCCTCGGTATCTCAGAATGTGATCTTGTTTGGAACTAGGGTCTTTGCAGATACAATTAGTTAGGTTAAAATGAGGTCATCAGGGTGGGCCTTAATCCAATATGACTCACGTCATATAAAAAGGAGAAATTTGGGAATTTGGAAATAGTAAAGAAACTTGATGTGAAGAAACACAGGGAGAAGACAGCCATCCACAAGCCAAGGAGAGGCCTGGGACAGATCCTTCTGGCACAGCCCTCGAAAGAAACCAACCCTGCCCACGTCTTGCCTTCAGACTTCCAGCCTCCAGAACCGGGAGACAATTGATTTCCGCTGTTTAAGCCACACACTTGCGGCCCTTTGTTACAGTAGCCCTAGCGAAGTAACACAGGGCTGCAGCCCTCTGACAGGAAAAGCTTTAACCCACCTTGAAAACAAATAACGACCAGGCATATTTATAGCCTATGAGGAGACATTTGCATACAGTCCATTTGGAGGTGTTTGAAGGGCGCTCCAGGCTCGGGCTCCTGTCCACGACCCACCCTGACAGTTGAACCAGGGTTGGGCTGTTAGCAGGCAGGACATGTTTGGGAAGCATCTTTGACAATCCCTCTAAAATTACCCATCAGTGTTAGTGTAATATCACGGCCAATTCATCTCTTCTGTTGTGGATCAAGTCATGAAGAATTCTTGCTAAAGTCCGTTTTAAAGGATTTGGTGCAACCAGTTGGCATCCTGAGAGTGCCAAATATTGTCTTTATGCAGTTAGCCTTCAAACTTTTCCCAGATATCTTTTTTCAAATTAGGGGATTATCTCTGACAGTTAACAACAAGCTCTGACAGTTAACAACAGTCTTTGTGGAATTTATTAATTCCTCTATGGTCTCCCCTTTCGGAATAATTACAGGAGGAATTACCTTGGCGAACGCTGCATGTTTAGCATAGCGGTCAGCTACGGTTTCATCATGAGATTCCAGATCCCTGCACTTTGAATGACGTTCCACCTTGTTTTTAGCTATTTCCTTAACAGCTTCTAAAAGTTCTTTAATTTGTTCATTTTTATAAATGTTTCTGTCAGAGTCAGAAGACCTCTGTTTCAAAGCATTTTGAAGTCAGGTCAACCTAAAACCATACACTTCCTATCAATATAAATATTTATTCTTTTATCTTTTGTCAGTTGCTAAGTCTAGGCGGGGGCAACCAATTAAACCACCTGAACTGATTTAATGTCTGCGAGAAGTGTATACTTTGAGTAAATTTAAGTTCGCGATAGCCTATCCTGCTTGTCAATTTTGGGTTTTACTTTTTATCTGTGAACAATTAACAACCCACAACGAAATTAGTGTTACTCAAGGAAGCCTCTGGAAGGTCTGTGCAGTTTATGGATAGTTTTTTTTTTTTTTTAACAGAGGTAAGCAATTATGAGGTTTCCCTTTTCAGGCAAAGGAAAGAGGCCAGGTTTATACTGTTGCAGCTGTGGACAGTGATGTTTGAGGAAGAAAGAAGCGAGTGAGCATCGTTTTTTTAATACAGGAGATTTGCAGCATGGAGAACCACTAAGCTTAGTTAGAAGTAAACTGAAGCTTTCACGTGCTTTGCTATTGCTGTTATAGCTCTTAAACGAGAGGGCTATGTCTTGGCTGCTGGGTCTAATGAAAGACTGAAATAAGCAATAGGCCTCCGACGAGCCCCATGTAACGGAGGCAGTATTCCTCTTGCCCCTTTCAGATTTTTTATGAACAAAAGCGGCAGTGGGCTTGTGAATCTAGAATTCTGGAAACACTTAGTGATAAACAGCTGTTGTATCAGTCTTTGCACCTATATTCTACCTTGAAAAGTATTCAATCATTGAAATATATTCATATATAACCCAGTCCTGGTCCACTTATGTCATAGTTCAGGCCCAGTCATAGTAGGTTGACTACACACAATAGTGCAACCTGGGTGAGGCCAGGGTATAAACACAGACTCGCCCATGGGACAGCTCAGACGCTGGAGAGGAGCCTAGATGAAGACATCAGAAACCCACCTTCGTGGTGAGGCTCGTATCCAGACAGTTACCAACATCCACCCACCCACCAGGCGAGCAGCTACACTGCCATCAATCAAGTCCCATCAGAAGAAGCAGACTTGTCCCAAAAGAGAAAAAGAACCAGGTAAGGGGAGGTGTGGTGGATGGGCGCATTGACCAAGGAGCAGAGTGGTCACCAAGCTAGGGCTTAGAGGTGAGACTCTCTGAGAGAGACTAGTTATTTATTTGTTCTATTTGCTCCAAAAAGAATTGGAGACAGCTTACAAGGATTCATTCAATATAGAAATCTAAACAAATTTTAAATAAAGTAGGAAACACAGGGCGAAGAAATAAAGATACTAAGCCAGGAGCAAGGTAAAGATCTAGTTCCGACGCTGGGTCTCAAATCAAACTAACAGTAAAGGGAAGCATCTAAACTAGGGGGTAGAAGGCTTCAAAGGAGATCATGGATGTAGACTTCGAAAGATGAGTGACGTTCATTTGGGTAGAGGTGAAGTAACAAGCATTCCAGGCGGGGGTGAGCGCTAATACCTACACCACAACTGCGTCCTAGAGCAGAGATGTTGGGGAGGAGCCTTGGGAGGTGAACGGGGCTGGAGGCGGAACAAGCAACAAATCCTCAGGGTCCTGAATGCCTGCTGAGGAGCATGACTGGGCTCCGCTGCAAGTACTCAGCAGTTTTCAAAGGTTCTGAAGTGTGGAAAACTTAGAGATGTGCCTTAGCAAATGTGTTGGATAATAAGGTAAATGATGAGTCTCAATGTGACTGTGTGTAAATCCCTAGGTATGGGAAGGGACAGGGACAAGTGTCTTTAACAAGGGTCACCTGGTTACTGTGATGTAAGGAGTCCATGACAACACAGAATAGCATCAGGGAGACTGGATGGGGATACAAGGGGACCAGGGAGACCAGATGGGATAGAGAGACTTCAGGGACCTCCTAGTTAATGACGGCCTTCTGTATTTGCACTTTTGCCCCCAGCTTTGCTTAGAGGGAGAGATACATTCCCTGATATAACCATTCGTGTGTCAGCAACAAGGTGCTTTCTGAGTGGTCAAAGGACCCATGGGCAGAGATGGGGAGGAGCCGTGATGCCTCCATTGTGAGGCATTGATGGTCCTGAAAACTAGGCTTCCCATTGGTGGAAGCTGGCCAATGGCTGCCTCCTACTTAATCACAGCCTCAGTATCAGCAGCCAATGTGCTTGATTCCCATCTCAATACCTCAATCATAGGGTAAGGCTGTTAAGAGGAATAGGCATGGCCCTGGAAGGTAGTGGTTCCCCCATAAAACTTCCATCTTCACACACTGCACCGTGCCCTAGGGAAAGGAATAGAGGGTGGCAGAAGTCATCCCTGACATCACTATTCACATATCAACTTAAGAGTTCTCTGAGTGGCTGAGGGACCCATGGGCGTGAGGGGCCATGATGCCTCCATTGTGAGGTGGTGATGATCCTGAAAACTAAGGATTCCCATGGGTGGAATCTGGCCAATGGCTGCCTCCTACTTAATTGCATCCTCAGTATCAGCAACCAATGAGCTTGATTCCCACCTCAGAACCCATAACACAGAGTAGGGTCATTAAGAGGAATAGGGATGGCCCTAGAAAGTAGTACTCCCCTCATAACATTTCCACATCACACTGCACTCTTCCCTAGAGGAAGGAATAGAGGGTGGCAGAAGTCATCCACGACATCACTAGTCACATGTTAGCACAAGGTACTCTCTGAGTGGCTGAGGGACTCATGGAGGGTGGGAGGAGGAGCCATCATGCCTCCATTGTGAGGCATTGATGATCTCCCAAACTAGGGTCTCCCATTGGTGGGAATGGCCAATGGCTGCCTCCTACTTAATCACAGCCTCTATATCAGCACGCAATGTGCTTGATTCCCACTTCGGTAACCATATTATAGGGTAGGGCTGCTAAGAGAGATAGAAGTGGCCCTAGCAGGTAGTGCTCCCTCCATAACACTTCCATCT
Organism: Equus quagga; assembly: GCF_021613505.1. Classification (NCBI taxonomy): domain Eukaryota; kingdom Metazoa; phylum Chordata; class Mammalia; order Perissodactyla; family Equidae; genus Equus; species Equus quagga. Next base: position 15,250,560 of record NC_060276.1, read on the forward strand.
TCGCACACTGCACCCTGCCCTTGGGCAAGAAATAGAGAGTGGCAGAAGTCATCCATGACATCACTATTCATATGTCAGCTCAAGGTGCTCTCTGAGTGGCTGAGGGACCCATGGTGGGGGAGGAGCCATGATGCCTCCATTGTGAGGCATTGATGGTCTCTAGAGCTAAGATGTCTCATTGGTGGAAGCTGGCCAGTGGTTGCCTCCTACTTAATCATGGCCTCTGTACTGGCAGCCAATGTGCTTGATTCTCACCTCAAAACCCTATCATTGAGTAGGGCTGTTAAGAGAAATAGAGATGGCCCTAGAAGGTAGTGCTCCCTCCTTAACACTTCCATCTTCACATGCTGCACCCTGGCCTAGGGGAAAGAATAGAGGGTAGCATTAGTCATCCCTGACATCACTATTCATATGCACACTCTGAGTGGCTCAGGGCCCCATGGGGAACTGAGAGGGTAGGAGCCATGATGCCTCCATTGTGAGGCGTTGATGACCTCTTGAGCCAAGGTCTCCCATTGGTGGAAGCTGGCCCAGTGCTGCCTCCTACTTAATCAAGGCCTCTATATCAGCAGCCAAGGTGCTTGATTCTAATCATAGCACCCCATATTGGTAGTCAGGCCATCAGCAGCAATAGGGTGGCCTTGGAATGTAGTAGTTCCCCCAAGACACATCTACTTCCACTCACTAGACCTCTTCCTAGGAAAAGGATTTGAGAGGGTAGCAGAAGTTGTCCCTGACATCACTATTCACATGTCAGTACAAGGTGCTTTCTGATTGGCTAAGGAACCCATGTGAGGGAGGAGGAATGATGCCTCCCTTGTGAGGCATTGAGAGTCTCTCAAACTAAGGTCTCTCAGTGGTAGAAGTTGGTCCAATGTCTGCCTCCTACTTAATCACATCCTCAATATCAGTAACCAATATGTTTTATTCTCTCCTCAGTACCCATATCATAGTTTAGGGCCATTAGGAGAAATATGGATGGCCCTAGAAGTTAGTACTCCCCTCATAACACTTCCATCTTCACACAGTGCACCCAGTCTTAGGTAAAGGATTGGAGGATAGCAGAAGTCATCTCTGACATCACTATTCCTATGTCAGCTCAAGGTGCTCTCTGAAGGACCCATGGGAGGAGCCATGACACCTCCATTATGAGGCGTTGATGGTCCTGCAAACTAAGGTTTCCCATTGGTTGATACTGGCCCAATGGCTGCCTGCTACCTAATCACATACTCTGTATCAGCAGCCCATGTGCTTGTTTACCATCCCAGCACCCCAGATCACAAGGTCTGGCCATTAAGACAAATAGGGGTGCCTTGGAAGGTAGTGCATCCCCCATGACACCTCCATCTCCACACAGTGCAATCCACCCATGGGAAGAAGTTCAGAGAGTTCCAGAAGTCGTCCCTTACATTACTCTTCACATGTCTAACCAAGGTTCTCTCTAATTGGCTGAAGGGACCCATGAGGGGAAGAGCCATGATGCCTCCATTGTGAGGTATCGACTGGCCTCTGAAGCTATGTATTCCCATTGGTGGAAGCTGAGCCAGTAGCTACCCTCCTCCTTAATAATAGTCTCTCTCTGCCAATCATAGTGGGGTTTGTGTTAGATCTAAAGGTGAAAAGGTCTCTCCCCCATTACCACTCTCCTGAGTATACAAAAAGCATAAGCGAGTTTTAATGAAGGGATTATTATGTCTTGAGACATTAAATGATAAATGTCGCTGAGAGTTTGTGGAATAGGATAGACAGTATTACACAAAGTAGGAAAGGAACTTTTAAATCTTTCCGCGTAATTCTATGTAAATGTATGCAATATATGGTCTATATAATTTATATACTATATAAACATATAATGTAAAAACATTGCCAGTCAGAAAAGGTATGGGCCTTTTCCTGACCCCATTTGAATCTTTTGAAACTGATTTTAATTTGCTTTGGGGATATATATTTGAATTGGGCCATGGTTGCTATGGAGATCTGAAAGCTCATCCTAACTTCTCTGTGGTTATGTCTGAAATGATGTCTTTGGGGAGATTCAAATTATGAGAATGAGAACTGTGGGTGTCTGCCTCTCAAGATGCCACTTGTTATCAGCTACCATCATCTACTAAACTAGAAAGACTCATAGATTCCCAATCTTAATAGATGATTACATTTCATAGTAGATCTTTTATCCTGTCAACCATCCTGAATAACACACGAAATTAATTTGGGGGCATAAATGGATGTGCTTTTTAGGAGAGTTTGGCTCTATTTTCAGCTGTGAATTATGCATTAGTAAGAATTATTTGGACAGCATTCATCACCATTTCCGAAGTTAATGAAATTCCATTACACTTCGGTACATTTTCATTTCACCCAGTGGTAGATTAATTCTCCCTCACTCTTCCTGCCCCTGTCTCTCACTCCTCTTGTGCATCATTTACAGTAGTTACAGAGTGGGAACATGGAGAGGGTTCATAACTAGCATAAGTTAAGTAAGGGCCAGGAAAGACAGATGTTACTGATTCCCTCCATAATCATGATGTGCTCTATAACTCAATGCCAAGAAGAGCAAGCCTGCTTGTTTTCACAGCTGTCACTGCTGTTTCCACTGCTCAAGAATTTAGGGCAGGAGCCGGCTTCAGGAGCTTAGCTGGGCTACAACTTAGAAACCTAGCACACATCTTGTCTCCTTAACACACAGCTCCCACTTGTGAGCCGCCCACAGCAGCAGCACATGCCACCCAGTCACATCATTTGGCCTGGGGAGGGTCCTTGGGCAAATGGGAGGGCCAATAGCATTGCCAAGTCCAGCTTTGCCCCACTGAGGAGCAGCAAATTTGGAGCTCTCCTAGGTGCTGGATATTTTCCTTTAATTATGGTTGGCCACGTCCTTCCCTGCTCCCACCCTGCTTCCAGCCCTAGTCATGGCTCAAGCCAAATCCTGTTCCCACAGGTCCCCTGCCCAATGGGCAAGAAATCTCTTCTGTCTAGTTGTCCAGCAACTAACCAAAGTGCACCCTGGAAGCTACTTTGACCCTCACTCACAGGAGGCTCTGCATATTTCTAGACTCTTCTTTTGGCTAATAGTGTATTTGTTAAAAGGGAGTTCTGGCTCTGAACTCAGAAAGATCAGGGCTAGAGTGCATTGGATTACTGTGGGAACACTGCCAAGTTCTGTCCCGACTTGAAACACACACTGTGTTTCCACAGTATGAAATGGAAATAATCTCTCTCTCACAGACTCCTTATGAGGAAGACATGAGAAAATGTATGGGAAAGTATGGAGCATGGGGCCTGAAACAGTAAATGGCAGTTATTATGATCATGACTAGCTCATTCTAATGATGCTCACTGACTGCATTCTGATTCTCTGTCTTGTCCCTTCTATTTGCTGTTGTGCACAGCCTCCTGCCCATCCCCCATGAGGCTTAGAGGGGAAAGGGTAGGCACTAAAATGTGGTAGATCCAACTCCACTCACTAACACCCCTGGCTTCCCAGTCTAGGTCAGTCTAGTCCAATCTTGGCTGGCCTAAGCATGCTATTTGCTCCCTTCCCCATTCCCCGATTCTCATAAATGCGCCCAGACACCTTTGTTGACATCAACTATTTGGAGATTGGCATTCAGCCTACAGAAAGTTTGGGAAGTTAGGGCTTCTCACTATTCTCTTTAACTGTTTCATTCAGCCCAGCAATGAGCCCCATCAGGCACTGTGCTAGGCAAAGAAGTATTTATTGAGTGCCTGTCCTATCCCAGGCACCACACTAAATACTAAAGATTTAATGATCAGCAAAATTAGACAGGGTCCCTGTTCTCATGAAACCTAGTCTACTTGGGGAGGAAGATATCAATAAAATAGATGCATTAATGATTTAATAACTCAAAACTAAGATAGGTGCTTTGTAGAAGCAGTTTTACCATAATGCTAAAAAAAGTTAATGAAGCTTCAGGTAAACTCCCGGGCCCTTCATTTGAACAGGCTCCTATAAGTGCTGGGAGATGCCGGGAGTCATAGAGTATTCTAGGTGGAGAGGGATGTGGATATTAAAGTCACTCCCAAGATGTTGCAGGACTCGACGTGAAGAGAAAGACCATTTTCAGAGTGTTCAATGATTTCATTATACAAGTAATAGGTGACGTACAAACTTTCAGCTTTCAGGCAGATGTGTATTTTATTTAAGAAAAAGAAAAGAACTTTTGAATCACTTATAGAGGGAAAGGGTTCCAAATTCCTAGATATCAAAACCATACAAAAACAAGTCTGTTTCCATGGATGAAAAAGTCCTCCATCAGTCAATTCTGTCAGAACACTTGGAAATGACCACAGTCAGATGGATTGTTTTCTGGTGGATGGTGTTCGGCCAAACTAACCGGAATAAAATCAACCAGATGGCAATCCCATTGATTGTACAATCATCGGTCATTTTCTAGTCCAAAAAAATAACCCCCACGTGAGCAATTCAGGCACGTAATAACAACATAGACTCTGGCTTATAGTAGTCATCACTTTAGATTACTCTTCAGCTTAATTTAGTTGCCCTGTGTAACACAATGTATATTTACTCAGATTATTTGACGCTCTCTAGTTCAATTAACTCCAGACAGGTCCCCTCCAGAGGTAAAAGACAGAGAGCATAAGTTTATTTGTCTACGTTAACCAAATTGGCAGGTAGTCAGGCAAACACCACCATGGCAACTTCTGTCTAGTGTGCTGCCCACAGCTCCCAAGCCTGGAGGGTGATTTGAGTCAGGTGGAGATAAGAGATTACCTTGACTATAATTCATAGCTGTTGGGGAAATGACAGAACTGGGGAGGTGCCCTACTCTTAGTGAAAGCAGAAGCCATTAATGAGGGGAAGTAATCCGTATTGATCATGAAAGGTACGTAAATCCTGTGCCCACATGCATATCCTTATCAGGAGATGTTCTCCAAGAGTCACCAGTCCTGGGAAGCTCAGGTTGCTGGGACTGATTTGGAACACAGCAAATTCGTACATAAACCTGAGGACCAAAGGCAGCATGATGCAGTCATTAGAGGGAGCACTGAATTAGACCGGGCACCCGGAGGTCCAGGCGCTGGTCCTGCCTCCACCACTGTGTAACCTTAGGCAAGACCTTTCTCCTCTCCTCTCCGCCTCACTAGGTCCCTCTGCAAAAGAAGAAGAGTTACACCAGGTAGTCACCAAGGTCTGTCTCTCTCTCCTCTCTCTCTCTCTCTCACACACACAATCTCTCTCTCTCTCTCAATGTCTCTCTCTAATTCTACAAGCTCTTAGCTACTAGGAGGGATCTAAAGAAGTGACCAATTTCTTAAGATTGAAAGAAGACATGGATTCTCTCAATGGTGGGAATTAGGTTTCCAGAAGTGTGTAATGTTAATAGAAAGAATGTCAAATAAACTCTACTCTTTGGACCAGGCTTCGGGCCGAGATCATGAATTTAAGTCTTCTTGACGGTTCTTCATTTTACTCTGGAATGATTTAGTCATCACATAACACGTGGCCACTACTGTTTTTGGCTACTGTCCCTATCAGGACCTACTTATAACAATGCTTTCTTTTAGAGACCAAATTATTACACATTTTCATCCTGCCTTTCTTGAAGATTTCTCATCTCAGCAGCAATATCCGAGAGGCCCAAGTCCTCTCTGCATTCTTGCCGGCGTTCGATAGTATCAGTTTTGGTTTTGCCTTCTTTTTGTTTCAGCTACCCTGATTGGTATGCAGTGGTATCTCACTGTGGCTTTAATTTGCATTTCCCTAATGACTAGTGAAGTCGAGCATCTTTTCATGTGCGAATTTGCCAGCATTATTCCTGGTGCATGATAATTGCTCCCTTCCAAGGTTTCAGGTGGTTTCCACTCCTTTCTTTGCAAATACATGATTTTAACAGAGGCCATCGAGAGACAAGACCTTACCTCTCCACTCAGAATTTTAAGTAGCAGTGGCGTGCTTAAGGAGAAAGGCATGGAGGAGCTAGGGAGACGAGGGGTGTGTCTTTGGGAATTTCTCACACACACCACACCATGTAAGCGACCACAGGCTTCTGGTAGTAAGAGTTGCCCGCATTCTAAAAAGTCTCTTCAACACTAGCTTCTCTGGATGAAACACACACACACACAAACACACACACACAAAGGGGCAATTTCTTTTTTTAATTAAAAACTTCTGTCAGTGAAGTGTACAGTGAAGGTAGGCAGCTGGATTGGCAGGCAGCTGTAACAAGTCGCTGAAGAACTGCCCCCATACGCGCTGCTGGCTGCATTATTACAGCTATGATTCATATAAAGTGAGACGAGGACATTTACTCTCCTTACAGTCTCCGCTTCACGCTCTGAAATGAAGTCTCCACAGTTTGCCATCTCTTTTGCTGTTTAACAACAAAAAGGCAGCTTGAATCTTGAAGCCTGGCACCTGATTACAAAGTCTCTTTTGCCTCACTAAATATTTATTAAGCATCGAAAATATAGACAGCTCTGGCGGTCTAGCGGTGAAGATTTGGCGCTCACTGCTGTGGCCCAGGTTCGTTTTCTGGTCAGGGAACCACACCGCATATCAGTCGGTTGTGGCAGCTGAGTGTTTCTGTGAAGCTGAAAGCTATGCCACCAGTATTTCAAATACCAGCAGGGTCCCCCGTGGTGGACAGGTTTCAGAGGAACTTCCAGACTAAGACAGACTAAGAGGAAGGACTTGTCCACCCACTTCCAAAAAATTAGCCATAAAACCCCATGAACAGCAGAAGAGCAGTATCTGATAGAGCTCCGGAAGGTGAGAGGATGGGGCAGAAGGACCGGACAGGGTCGCAGGGTCGCGGGGTCAGTAGGAGTCAGAATCGACTTGGCAGCACATGCAGAAACTAAGCCATACAACCTGGGGCAACTTAATGGTATATAAGACATAATCTCAACCTCCAGAGGGCAGCTGGTGGTCTGCTTGCACCTTGGGTTTATTTCAGGAAGCCTCTCAAGTTTTCGCTTATAGTCCAGACTTGGGGTATGGAGTCTAGGCATGAGGCGAGGTCTTTATTTTATATTTTTATGGGCCTTTCATTTTTGATGACCCTCCATGCAAACCTTCCTTTCGTCTGCCTCACTTCCTCTTTTTTAACAGCATTCACAGCTTGTGTTCGACTATTTCCTGTTCGCATTTTCTAAATGCCCTTGTTTATTATTCTCTGCCTTTAAAACAAACTGTAGAGAGCATAAAATGTTATATAAGCCTTAGCATACATTTTTAGCCTAAGGAACAGAAAAACAGTTAAAATGGGGAGGAGTGGGGCAGGAGTCAACCACTGTTGTGTATATTCTGCTCATATTGCACAGATTTACGTGTACTAGATGCGAGATGATAGACAGAGTCTTGTTCAAGGCACCTCTTCACCTAATTGATAACTTAATGGGAGGAAGAGGGGATCATGTTTGACAACAAACACTGCAAGGAAGTCCGTCCCTTTCAGTGAATAATTCTGTGCATGCTTGTTTATTACTGAAAAGAATTTTGTGTGTGAGAGAGGCAGGTTTGAACCACTCAGATACACAGTCAGTTCCTAATTACCCATGTTAATAGAGAGAAGCAATTGTTCTGAAACACTGAAAGAACAGATAATCAAAAATTCTTTCCCTTCATTAGTCACCTGTTCTCCTACAGTCTGTCTCCCCCTCAACCCCTGCCCAGCAAACGATTTGCTGTAAATGAGGAAACATGTTTTCCCGAGGTAATCTCTCCCCCTACAGGCAACTAGCCTACCCACCTGACGGATCACTTCACCAAGGAGAGGCTGTAGGATTATAACGCCTCTGCATTAACTTTCACTGGGGTCTGGGTGGCCAGGAGGGTGGTTTCCTAGGGATAGAAATGTATATGTCCACTAGCCAGAGTGTCCCCGCGCACCTCCTGCTTCCTGTATGAGCGCCTCGGGGAGGCTGAGCTCTCGGGGAGGAGGTGGGACAGGGTAGGGATTAAGGGCTGGGATAGTCAGGGGGCCCGTAGGACTCTGGGTAAACTGAGTTGAGGCTCAGCTTACTCAGCTGTAAAATGAGGATCATAGTTACTACCCATTGGGCTTTTGTCAGATGTAAATGAGATAATGAATGCAAAGCCCCTGACTCAATGGATGCCCTTGGTGATGTCAGCCATGATGACGATGATGATGATGATGAAAGGTTGTTGACTGCGCAAAGAATCATTACAAGAGTAACTGGATCACCTCCAGCAGGGGCTGTGTTTGTTGCAAGTGATTTATTGTAGTTGCAGTGAAAGCTTTCGATTTTTTAAAATACGTTCTAGCAGATGCAAGTTATCCAGCAGTAACTTTTGCTTTCCCTCTCCCTTCTGATCATTCCCGCTGGCAGAGGAAAAGGTAAGATTACACGTGGTACACTGGGAGCCCCAGGCACTCCCCCAAGGGTGGGAATGTGTCTCAGGAAGATTGAGCTCCCCAGGCTGGGGCCGGTGAGCGAGCCCTTCCTCCGCCCCAGCACTGAGTGCCTTCTAGCGCTTGAAGTTCCCCTCAGCATCAGCTCCTCCAAGTTTCCGGCCAGACCACCCACTCCTCCCCACCGGGAAGACTCAGCCTTCCTTTGTATATGTAAATATCCTTGATTACATCTCCTAATCTTCCTTCCTGTATTCTCTTCTGAAGGTGATTTTGCAAATATCTAATCTTGTCCGTTCTGGGTGGATTTTATCGGACCAGTCTTTAGAGTTCTGGGATCAGTTTGCTGTCACCCTTGCCCACATTAACTACCTATATGACCTTGGTCAAAACACTTTTCCTCTGTACTATGAAATGAGTTGCCCTAGAAATTCTCTGAGCATGATTCCTTCCTGCTCAGACTTTCTAGATTTCTGGGATTCCAGCTGGGAGAGGGAGAGGACCGTGGGAAAGGTCACAGGATGTACAGCTTTGGAGGAGGCCAAAGACCGGCCGGTCAGGTCTCCTTAGTAATACTGCCCAGGGGCTGGCCCCGTGGCCGAGTGGTTAAGTTTGCGAACTCCACTGCAGGCGAATCCTGTGCGCAGACATGGCACTGCTCATCAAACCATGCTGAGGCAGCGTCCCACATGCCACAACTAGAAGGACCCACAGCGAAGAATATACAACTATGTACTGGGGGGCTTTGGGGAGAAAAAGGAAAAAATAAAATCTTTAAAAAAAAATACTGCCCAGAGAAGCTCTTCTCCCAACCTCATTGTAGTCAAAGGGAAAGAGAAAGGCTGCAGAAACACTGTGAGATTTAACATATCAGTGAAGTCTCATAAATTATCTGGTCAACTGGATGATTTCTGGTAGTTTGTCCCTAGGCCACCACAGAAGGACCAGACCTTGCATGGAAGCCATGCTCCTTTTCCTCAGTAGGTGGCAGCAACACTTAGTGCTTTGCCAAATAGAAAAAGTGTCCTTTCTATGATGATCTCTATCATCTATATGTTTGATTTGGAAGCACCTCGATCCTTCGTATTTCTATTTCTATTTCTATTTTCTGAGCAACTAAACAAGTGTCATTCCAACGAGAAGTAATCGCAAATAATGCTACAGAGTTCAGGAAAAAGCATGGAATGTAAAGCCAGGAAAGAACCGAAGCAAGAACTGAGTAAGACTCCTTAATTTGTAGAGGGTGAAACAGAACTGGAGTGACTTGCTCAAGGTCATGCAGGCAGGTAGTGGCAGGGTGGGCACTAGAACTCGAGCCTCTTAATCCCAGTTTCTCCCCCTTTGCTTGGTTTGGGAGGTGAATATGCCCAATAGTTTCATTCAGTAACTGTGTGCCCTAGGGCAGAGTAGTTAACCTCTCTGGGCCTCAAGTTCCTCATCTGTAATATGGGCATAATTATAATATCTACCTCAGAGGGTTTTACTAGAATGAGAGACCATGCATGTAAGGGACAGGGAGGCACATCACACTCAGGGAGGCATGTCACAGACAGGCAGGTGTGTCACACACAGGGGAGCCCAAAGGCATTTTTTCCACAATTTCCTGGGACAGAGTCTGATACAACACACCACATACACGGTTTTCTTCTTCTTTTCCCCACCCAGGACAGTGCATACATTTTTAACAAAAACAGTAAAGCTGTATTCAGGAAATAAGAAATGGGAGAGGGCGGTGTCCAAAGAGAAGACATGGAAGGCCTCTTTCAGCGCTAAGAGTCTCCCAACTGTCTCTGGTTCGGGGATTAAGGTGAACTGTGTCTAACTCCAGGTTTCTCCCTCCAGAGGGGAAGTGAGTGGCAGCGGCTCCTTCACTCGCTGTCCCCAGCTCCGTCACTCGGCCGCCCACTGCAGTGGGAAGTCTCTGGGCACCCCGCCCAGTCTAGGTCATCTACCTCTTTGAAACATGCATAAGCCCATCAAAAGGAACATCATCAAAGCAGGTGAGTCTCGCCCTCCTCCTTCCAGCTCGACTTGGGGAGCACTGCATTTGCACATATCACAGTGTAACCATAATCGGGGACCCACTTCTCAGAAATGGCTCTTAGGATAAAACTACTGAATCTCTCCAGAAAGCCTGGGGCCGGGCCAGGTAATGTGGCCTGGTAGAGTCGCAGAGAATCGCTGTCGCTACGTTACATCCCGGTGACGACAACGCCTCACATTTATAAAACGCCTACACATCGAGACAACGTTTTGTTTCCTCTTTACAAAGGACTTAGGGATTTTCATTTCATTTGATCCTTGAAACAACACTGGAGTCAGTATGGCAGATAAGTCACTACCTCATAAGTGAGAAGAGTATGAGAGGCAAGACGAGATCAAGCACAAAGGCCTTCGAATCAAACAGACCTGAGTTCATGTCACAGCTCTGGCATTTCCTAGCTGTGTGGCTCCAGCAAGTTCATGTTTCTAAGCCTCAGTTTGCTTATCTGTAAAATGGGGATGATATTAGTGTCTGCTCCAAGGGTGGTTGTGAGGATTAAATGAGATGAGGCACTGTAAGCAGCAGAAGTCAGAACAGGTACCCCAAGTCCAGCGAGCCAAATGTCCCAATTCAAGCACATGGATACATAGATGCACAGTCAGCCTTTTCTTTCTGAAATGGCAGGCTTTTCTTATCAGCTGATCTTTGAAACCAAAATCACCCTTTTGGCCATGATGGAAATTCCCAAGTGGATCTCCAGCATTTTATTTGGTGAAGCACTCAGGATAGTCACACTTCCGGGTGTTGCTTTTGTTAGATTTTGCGTCGGATTGGTACAGAAACTGTTCATCCTGTTCTGTATTAGCATGGTCACTTGTGCTCCCAGACTCCACAGAAGGAGGAAGTCAGAAAAAGGCCAGGAAAGCACGAAGACTGCCAAGGGCAGAGGGTGGGGTGAGTGGGGGCAGGGAAGGAAGTTTCAGCTGGGAACCCCTCAGTTCCTTTTCTACGCCTAGAGAAGAGAGTTAAACCACTTTTTCCCCCCATTGGTGCAGTCTTTCATCACTAGTGACACACAAACACAGTAAACTGATGGTATTTTTCCGGAGAGCAATCGGGTTTGAAAGCTCTTTATATGTCTCATTCCATTTTTAAGAACATATTCCAAAGAAACAACCCCAAAAGGAGGACGGGGGTGGGAGGGCGGCGAGCTCTGTAAGATTGTTCCAAGCCCCACTATTTATAAGGGTGAAAAACTGGAAACGACCCAAATGTTCAATAATCGTAGAGTGTCTAAAAAAAGCAGAATCTACAAACCAGATGGAATGTTCTTTGGGCATTAAAATGGCAAGCATGCAGGCTGTGTTAAGTGAAAAAAGAAGATCACAGTGTGGTATAGACACAAACATTACAACTATGTAAACCTAAAATATAGTATGGACATGAATATAAAGGAAAGAAAATGTGTAGTGGATAGAATATTTTAATTTAGTGTTGTTTAGCTGCTGTGCGTGCCACTTTACAGACGTTACTTCATTTACTCCTCATGACAACTAATCATCTTGTCCATTTCTACACACACAAAAATCCCCCTGCTGGGACCATAATGTGGGTCATGTATAGCAGCATTTTGAAAATGAGACTTCAAAACACATGGCTCTGCCATTTACTAGCTGTGTGACCTTGGACAAGTCACCCCCTCCAAGTTGCCTCCTTTGTAAAATGAAGAGAAAGCTGATGAAATTTTAAATCTCTAGCTCGCCAAATCGAGTGTCTCTGAGCTATCCAATAAGTCATCATCTCAATTTTTCTGATTCTGGTGCTTCTGAGAATCCTCGCTCAGAATGCCCACCCCAAAGTGTCCCTGAACAACATGCTGTTTTGAAAAGTATGGTGCAAAATGCCGCTGGAGAAAAGAGTAACTGATTTTCCTGTTTTAAAACAACACACAACTCAAAATATTATATTACTATCATCCGTATTTCCATGAATTTGGGGGAGCAGACTGAAAGTGCTCCCTTTCTACCACACCCAGACAATTGGCAGAGGGGGAAGCGAACTCAGAGAGAATTTGGAACCGTGCACAGATCGTGTAAGTGAAAAATGTTGGAAATTCTGCGCTGTGGCATCCCCGAGGTCAAAGGGAAACTTGAATCTGCTTTGTTTTCAGTTACACTAAGAAAACCTTGCCACGGAGGAAGCAATCTTTCCCCCAAGTGCAAGCTGTCCTGCTGAGGTGGGTGGAGCAGTGTGTTTAGCCACGTGAACTGGGTTAACCCCTCCTAGCCCTGGGGCCACGTTCTCCCCTCTTTGCCTGAAACCTCTGAGGCGGACTGTGGTCGTCTGATTCACATTCTCATTTGATGGCGCTTCAGCTTCTGCCTTACTCTTAAGAGAGATGGTCTCTTCATGCAAGATCTAACTTCCCATAAGCCATTCCCGTTTGTGGGATGTGAGGAGAGCGCGAGCATCCTCATGGCTGCAATCTATGGGTTAGGACTGTATCTGCTGCCTTGTGTGCCTGGGGGTGGGCGCGGGTGGGTCTGTGACCACACTATGTGCTTTGCTGCCACCTCAAAGGAATAGGCCCTACCTTGTCCCCCTCTGAAACAGGCCTTCTCCCCAACAGCCGAGGGAAGCGGAGAAGGAAGTGGGGCGCAGGAACACAAAGGGTACTGACACTCTGGGAAGCGCCAGGATTCTGGTTTAAAACGATTTCAAGTACATGAATGACTCCTCTGTTTGTTTCCCCCCAAACAAGCCTCTTTGTTAGCTAGTTACACACAATTACTATTCTTTGCATGGAAACTTGATCTCTTGTCTCTGAAGGCAAACTCCTCCTCCAGCATTGGGGTTGCAAAGTGCTTGTTCTCTTGACTCCTGTCTTTATTCTCTATCACCTGGTGAAAACTCTGTAGCCCTCTGGCCGCAGGTGAAAACAGTGGGGGAAGGTGTGGGAGTGAGGCAAGGGAGAAAAAGCAAGATTAGAAAGAATAGAATTAGCTATTTCAAGCCAAGCTGTGTGGTATGTTATCATTATTAATAGTATTAGACATTTTAGAGGATAATTCTACTGACCTCATAGCATCATTGTCAAGAGCAAGTGAGACAATATGAAAAAAATGCCTACTGCACTGCCTGGCATGTAGTTCGTGCCTCCAGAATATTAGCTGCTGTTATTACTCCTAACTATTTTATATTGAGCTCCTACTGTATATTGAGCATGTTCCTGATCCTTTATGTCAACTCATTTGAAGATCAATAAAACAGTTTTAAGCAACTATTATCATCCTCATTTTACAGATGAGGAAACTGAGGCTCAGGGTTAAATAGTCTTTTGAGTGGCAGGCCTAGGACCCAAACCCAGATGTCTTGAGCCCCAAAGCCCATGCCTTTTTCATCACACTGCAACAGGTCAAGGGCGTGTTTGGGAGCTTTACCAGTTAGCCAGTCTGTTACTCAATTTCGAATGCTTATATAATGACAGCATTTCTCCCTGAACCAATTTGCTTCAAATGCCATTTCCTCCTTCTATAAACCGAACACATCCCTGACTCACATTTGAACAAAGTCATTTCACATTTCGAATTTTCTTTCCCTTTCAGGCAGCCCTATGGCAATTCCACAGGCCCAGGGCCAAATTCCAGCTCATAGCGGAGGATGTGTGAATACCATAGGCTAAGAAAATAGCATGAGACGAACTGACAGCAGTCCCCACAGTGCTATCTCACCCAGCAATTTCCCAGCAGGCTGTGGATTAAGATATAAATGAAACATATGGAGATGGGAAAAAGCATATGTCAGGCCTGCTGTGGCCCACGTTCCTGTCAAGCGCACGCACCGGGTCATTTTCAACCATGAAAACACCACCAAGCAGGCTTCCCAAATATTTCTACAGAACTAAAATTGAAATCAGAGCTTTATTTCTCACACCTTCCTTCTGAAGTCAGCCCCATCTGCAGTATCCCAGGGTACACACATCCAGAAGGAACTCGAATTTGGCACCCACACTCGTCCTCTTAGAAAGAAAAAAGAATTGGTTAGTTCCAGAAGACTGAACAGTTCCTCCTGGGTATGTTTCAGTTGAATTAATTATTTCCCAAGCATAATAATAAATGTCATCAACAACAACAAAAACACATTGAACACAAACCCTCTAGAGAGCCCTGAGGATAAGACATCTAAGAATTTACCATCCAATAAATAGCGACCGTTTATAAAGCCTGGTTTTAGGAGCCATTTCTTCCAGGAAGCCTCTCGGGCTACGCTAGCGTTTGGCCATCTCACTCATTCCCACCCCCACCCCCAGATTCAATTAGCATTTCGATTTTGCCATTCTCTTAGCCCTTGGTGTGGGCTGCCAGGCACTGCTTCTAGCGGCCCTCTCTTGCTCTGGCTCCTCGTACCTCTGGAAAGCTTGAGAACTCTGGAGTCAGGTTATCCTGAATCTGAGTCAAGCCTCTGTGAGGCGGGGGAAGAGTAAAGACCTAGAGGCATGCATGAGCCAAGGTGATCGCCTAGTTTCACTGCTGTAGAAATGGGTTCCTGGGAGGAAGTAGGGAAAAGTGAGGCCGGAGCAGCAGGTAAGGGCCAACTCGTATTGGACCCTTCCCAAAAACAACAGTTGCGAAGCATCCTTTAAGTGTGCCTTTCACAATTTAGCACTGTGTCCGTCTATTTCCCTCCCATCTCCGTTTCAATTTCATTGGGAGGATATAGGTCAAATTCCAGCTGGATTACATAATGGTTCCCAGCCCTGGATCAGCAATTCTCACTTTTTTTTTTCTTTCTAAAGATTGTTTGGACAGCATTTCACATGTATGTAGAGGAAAGAGCATTAGATAGGGTATCAGGAGACCTGGGTTCCAGCTGTGGGAACTTGAGTCAACACGCTTCTCTGAGCTTCAGGGGGAAATGACAGGACTAAACTAAGTGGCCCTGACAATCCTTCCTAGCTTTCACATTCCCTGATCTGTCCTTGACAGTAGTATCTGGAAACTAAAGAAAAGCAAAGTCAGGGGTATGTGTCTTTCAGGAGAGCCGAGCAATATGGTCTATTCCCCATTGGCCTCAGAGATACCCTGTGGTTTTTCTCTTCTCCTTGGGGGCCTGGAGGAGCTGGCTGTTAGGCTAACCTGAACCTTAGAAGTTTTGTTCTATGTTGCTGAGTACTTCACCCCAGCTGCACGTAGAGGTGATGAGAACCCATTGGTGAAGCCTACTTGGGCTCTCGGCTGCCCATGTGTGCATTCCGATAGACCCGCATGCCCTGGAGAGTGTGCACACAGGTCCCTTTGTACTCTCGGGCCCTTTTTTCTCTCAAAGTACACATTCTCTAAATAGATCTGTGAGCTGGCCATGAAGAAACAATGAGGTTTATTTACAGTGCAGGCTTTTGACTACACAACTGCATCAGCCCATTAACAAACAATTGAGTTTTGCAAAGGGAAATTCTCAAGAAGAGCCAGAGTTAAGGACAGATTTTGTTTTTAACCATTAAAAATGGTTTCATCCTGAGTCTCAAAATCTTAAAGACCTAAGACGTCTTAGAACACCATGTGGTCCCAGATAGAACTTGATGATTAATGAAGTGCCATGTATAACTAGGAATGAGATTCCTTGCAGCCACACAACCTTCTAATGTCTAGGTTAATACCCGAAGCAACAAAGCCCTCTCTCTGCCACAGAGGCGTCTGAGTTTGCAACACGCCAAACTAGGGGCTGAGTGTAGTGGGTGAAGGGACACGATCTACCCTAAATCTGACCAGAGTTCCCTGGGAAACGTCTCTCTCGGGTCGTCAGGAGAGCAGTTTCTTCTGCATTTCACTTCCTGTGTGTGATCTGGATGTCTTTATTTTCCCCTCATTCACCTAACTAGCTCCTTTCAAAATGTAGGCGCGTATGTGTATACTGGGAAAAGAGAAGGAAAACCGTGTGTGTATGTAGTGTGTGTATCAGACTCTGTCACAGGAAATTGTGGTATAAGATGCCCTTAGGCTTTCCTGCCATGCCTCTCTTAGGTGATGCTCCTCCCTCCATTGTGATGCCCCTCCCTGCGTGGGATGCTCACCGGCAAAGCCTTGGTGATAGCTTGGCTTTCAATACACCCTAGGGCAAAGCATCTGCCTGCCCTTAGTAAAAAAAATGTTAAGTATCAGGATGTACATGACACTAGATCTGTACTAGAATTTTTAATATTTATCATCATCGAATTGTAGTGGTATTATGTACTCAGCTGTAGTTGACATCGCCCGAGACATTATTCAGTACATTTCCTTGGAGGTGTGTGTTATACAACTAATAACACTTATAAAATCAGAAACTCTGGGAATGGGGCCCAGCAATCTGTGTTTTAGCAAACCATCTCGACCCCTCTTTTCTTCTCATTTTCTCCCATCTGAATTTTACCAATTTTTAGCTCTATTCGAAATTCTAAAGTGTCTTTAAAGGGCATTCCTTGCTATTTGATACTTTTTTGGCATCTTCTAAAGCTTCCTTTATATTACAGACCTGTATTTAGAATGAGAAGGCACAGCCCGTGTTTGGTCTACTTTATTTGAAGTCAAGAAAAAAAAAATGAGGACATTTTCTTGCCCTTTAATAATTTTAACTCTAGACCTTTTCAACACCCCGGTGGCCATCCAAAATATTTTCATTTCTTCCTCCTTCAGTACTGTGGGGCTTTTAGTACTCTCTTTCATTCATTCAACAAATACTCGATGCAGGATAAACAGTGCTATAGATGTAGCACGTTTTCCTTTACACATTCATTTCAAAGTCAGTCTGGAGTACTCAGTGTTTATTGACTCTGCTGAGTCTTTCTAGAAGGAAGGTTGCTTAAGAGGAGTCATATTTATCTCCTTTGCAAGACATATATTAAACATCCATTTTCTTTTTT
Source organism: Equus quagga (assembly GCF_021613505.1). Lineage (NCBI taxonomy): Eukaryota > Metazoa > Chordata > Mammalia > Perissodactyla > Equidae > Equus > Equus quagga. The sequence goes on from NC_060276.1 coordinate 15,267,799, forward strand.
TCTTTTTAGATTTTTTTTTCCTTTTTCTCCCCAAAGCCCCCCCCCCCCCCCAGTACATAGTTGTGTATTTTTAGCTGCGGGTCCTTCTAGTTGTGGCACGTGGGACGCAGCCTCAGCGTGGTTTGATGAGTGGTGCCATGCCCACGCCCAGGATTCGAACCGGCGAAACCCTGGGCCGCTGAAGCAGAGCACGCGAACTTAACCACTCGGCCACGGAGCCGGCCCCATAAACACCCATTTTCAATGGTTTCTTATTGAATACTTTGAGTCAACTGTATTAAAGGCTCAAGAGACAGCCATCCGGATACTTGTGCTGGGAGATGTAATTGTAGGAAGACCCTGCCTATTATAGAAAGTGCAACTTTGAAAAGGTTCGCTGTATCAGCCTGAGTGTAGGGACTGGATCAGTGAAGAAGTGGAAGACGTGGGTTAGGAATGAAGAGTGGATTAGGGCTCACCACCTGGTAAACTGAGAGTCACAGTGGAAGGAGTACTGGATCTATGTGGGCTTGAATCCTGGCTTTGCCACTTCCTGGCTGTGCTAACCTGGGGCAAGTTAGTTAACCTCTCTGTGCCTGTTTCCCCATCTGTAAAATGAAGATGATAATAGAAGCTATCTCATAAGGTCATGGTGAGGATTATATAAAATAATCCATGTAAAACCTTTAGCACTGTGCCTGCCATGGAGTGGGGCACTGGATGAATGACAGCTCTTCCTATATACCCATAAGTATCCAAGACCCACCTACTGCTCCAAGCAGATTGCCACCATGCCCACCATACCCTTCCCCTCTGAGGTTTCTCAGGGTTTGGAAATACCCTCCAGACTGGCTGTGGTGGCCTCTTCTTCCTCTCCTCAGCTCACTGCCCCCACCCTGGTGCGTTCAGGTCATGAGAATCAGCACCCCACCCCACCGCAGGAAAGACCAGGGCCTCCCTAAAAGGAAAGGGTACAGACATCAAGGTCACCCTGGTCCTTCATGCAAAGGGGAGGGGGTTTGGGAGGAGGGGTACAGAAGGGTCACTTAGGGGAGGCATGGGGTGCGGTGCTGCAGTGGGAATCCAGAGCTGGGAAGGCTGCCAGCAACCAAGCGAGAAATGACCAGAGCCTGAGGTAAGTCTGTAACTTAGGAGAGAAAAAAAGCGCAGATTTGGGAAAAGAAAGGAAAATGTGAGTAGATTTGGCAAGAGATGAGTCCAGAGTGAAACATCACTCTCCTCCGTCATCACAGCCAAGCTGCAGCAGATGCTAGGCAAGAGGCAGAAATGAGAGGAGAGAACACAAACCCAGAGCCGGCTCGGCTGTGTGCATGACGGATGAATCTGACAGGTAGTGCAGGAAGGAGACGAAGAGCCATCTCATGGCTGTGGAGCTTCAAACTCCTAGTACGGTGCTGTCGTGCTGGCAGTTGAAATGCACATTTGTTAGACTTGGTAAGTCCACCAAGTGTTTATTACACGTGAATTCAACTCTTTAAGACTTCATCATTTAATAGAAAAAAAATGTGACAATTCTTAGACCTATTACGACTGTGGTTTCTGAATCTTTTTCCTGCGGGTGTCAGGTTTAAGGGAAAAAAATAGCCAAGTAGGAAAAAAAGTGAGCAGGATTCCAGTTCTCTTTTGCTCACTGAGAACATCCGCTTTCCAATACAGGAGGAGCGAGGAGGCGCCTCCTGGGTTCTTTCCCAGCTCTGAGTCTGGGTTTTCTTCAGAGTAGACTCACTCTCCCCAAGCTGGCAGCCTTCAGTTCCAACATTTTTCTGAGAAATGTACAGACAGTCTTGTGGAGGCTCCTTAGGGAGCTCTCCTAGCCCCAAGGAAACATGTAAGGGGGTGCTGGCGTCTAATCCTTAGCTTAGAATCAGTGGAGGGCAGGGTTACTTCCCTGTCTCTCTCCCCAACCTGCCAGGCACAGAGTAGGTGGTCAGTAAAAGTTCCACTGAATGACTTACCTGCTGAATGAATGAATGAGTCCTAAACTTCACAGGATCTGTCAAAGATGTTAGCGAGAACTAAGGGTGATTGATAGAGTAAAAGAGACGTAAAAGGCATATCAATTAAGGCCATGTGTAGACCTTGTTAGGATTTTTATTCAAACATAAAAAAGGAGACAATTTAGAAACTTAACACTGATTAGATATTTGATCATTTGATTTACCCTGCACCATGTTTTTCAAAACTTTCTCTTTTTTTGATGAGGAAGATTAGCCCTGAGCTAACACCTATTGCCAATCTTCCTCTTTTTGCTTGAGGAAGATTTTCACTGAGCTTACATCGGTGCCCATCTTCCTATATTTTGTTTGTGGGATGCTGCCACAGCATGGCTTCATGAGTGTGTAGGTCTGTGCCTGGGATCCGAACCCGAGAACCCCTGGCTGCCGAAGCAGAGCACGTGCACTTAATGAGTACGCCACTGGGCCAGCCCCTCAAAACTTTTAATGTTGTCAACATTTTTAAAATAAGAGATTTTACATTAGGGGCCGGCCCAGTGGTGCAGCAGTTAAGTGCACACGTTCCACTTTGGCAGCCTGGGTTTCACCAGTTTGGATCCTGGGTGTGGACATGGCACCGCTTGACAAGCCATGCTGTGGTGGGTGTCCCACAGATAAAGTAGAGGAAGATGGGCACGGATGTTAGCTCAGGGCCAATCTTCCTCAGCAAAAAGAGGAGGATTGGCAGATGTTAACTCAGGGCTAATCTTCCTCAAAAAAAAAAAGAGATTTTACATTAAAATCCAGATTTCCAGCTTATTTTGAAAAACAGGAAGATCTGGCCACAGAAGGTCCATCTCCTCACTCAGCTACCTTGGGCTGGAATGAGGAGTGATTGCCCTCTTTCGGTCCTCATGGCCAGAAGAAGTGCCAGTTCTTTCACAAAGGCTTCTCTGATCACCCCAACCAGGAGTGACTTCTCATCCCTCTGGGCTCACGGAATACATTTTAATTACTCCCCCAGCTCCCAGCATATGCTGCCTGTGTTGAGTTTTCCTCTTATGGGCCCTCGTCCCCACACACCTGGGCCAGATTCAGGCCTTTAAGAGACCAAATGTTGAAGAGATTCTGGAGGATGCCTCCCCATATGTAATTCCAAGCCAAATTTGATCTTTCAAATTAGTGGTGCCGACAAGTAGGCTGAAGGCAAACTTTCTAGGTTAAAAAAAAAAATTCTCCAACTTCTTATTTTGAAAAACTTCAAACTCACAGAAGAGATGAAAGAATAGTAAAATGAACATCTATGTAACCATGTAGAATCACCAGTTTGTAACTTTTTCTGATATTTGCAGTTTTTTCCTCTGAACTACTTGAGAGTAAGTTTCAGACATTATGATGCTTTACCCCTAAATTCTTCAACATTTCCTTCTTTAAAAAAAGGGCGTTTTCCTGCACGCCCACAATAACATTCTCACACTCAAGAACTTTGACCTTGCTACAAACAATATTATTTAACATACAGTTCATATTCAAATTTTCCCAATTGTCCCAATAAGGAATGCCCTTTAAAGCTATTTTTTTAAAGCTACTTTTTAAATTCAGATTCTAATCAAGGATCATGCGTGGCTTGATTTCTTTAGCCTCCTCTGATCTGGAACACCTGCGTGTGTTTGTTTTTAATCATTCCTGACATTACGTTTTGCAGCATCCTGGCCAGTGGTCTCTGTACATACACAGGAGCAGGGCTAGAATGGCTATAATGGGCGCTTTAATGCCACTTTCTTCCCCACTAGTATTAATCTACAATCTCACCAACACTTATTTTCTTCTCTTTAATTGTTGCTAAATCTATAGACGTAACATGATATCTTGTGGTTTTCATTTGTATTCTCATGACTGCTAAAGAATTTGAGCACCTTTTCTTATGTATATTGACCACTTGTGTTTTCTTTCCTGTGAAAAGCCTGCTTATGACTTTTGCTCACTTTTTTTTCCGTTCTTCCCAAAGCCCCCCAGTACATAGTTGTATATTCTGGTTGCGAGTGCCTCTGGTTGTGCTGTATGGGACAGCGCCTCAGCATGGCCTGATGAGCGGTGCTAGGTCCCAGCCCGGGATCCGAACCAGCGAAACCCTGGGCCACTGAAGCTGCTGAAGCCCAGCGCGTGAACTTAACCACTCGGTCACGGGGCAGGCCCCTTTTGTTCACTTTTGGAGGTTGTCCTTTTTTTCTCTTTTTTTGCTTGAGGAAGATTGTCACTGGGCTAACATCTGTGCCAGTGTTCCTCATTTTATATGTGGGACACCAGCACAGCATAGCTTGACGAGTGGTGTGTAGGTCCACCCCGTGATCCGAACCAGCAGACCCCAGGCCACAGAAGTGGAGCTCAGGAACTTAACCACTATGCCACCCAAGCGCCCCTGGAGGTTGTCCTTTTCTTATGTATTTTTAGATCTTTATGCATTCTGGATACTAATTTATCAATTATGTATATATCTCAACTCTCGGGAAACAGTATCACATAAGGCTAAGCACATAGACACAGTGGTTAGATGTTTGGGGTTCAAATCCCAGTTCTGTTACTTACTAACCATGTGACTCTGGATAAATTATTTAACCTCTCTCTGCTTTAGTTTCCTCATCCATAAAATAAGGGTGTTAGTGGTACCTACCTCATAGGTAGTAGGGGGATAAAATGAGTTAATATATAATGCAGTTAGAACAGCGCCTGGCAATAGTAAGAGTCAGTGTTTGCTGTTATTTAGCTTCTTCCGTTTTACAGCTCCCATGTAATATTCAGACACAGGGGCTCCTCAAAGTGCTCGTCCCACAAGGAGTCTCCCCACCATGGCTACGGCCCCATCCAGAAACTGCACGCCGCACTAAGGACGGGCTGACTCCGCTCCGAACAGGCAAGCACTCCTGAAGGGATGTCCCCCATCAAAGGCGCCTCAGGCCAGTTACGTTTTTCCTTGTGAATGGGGAAAACATTCTGCAACCTCGAAGGACCCCTCCAAAATCTGGAGAGATTAATGCCAGGAAATCCTCTCCTTCACTTTACAGACCCACAAACACCCTAAAAACAACTCGCAACACTTTGAGACCTAAGTGTCATGATTTACTCTGCAACAATTTCAGAAAGACTCTACTCATGATCGGGCCCCTAGCACCTCCCAGAAACCTCTCTCTCTCCGGACCTCTCCCCGGGCCTCTTCCCCCAAGTTGGGCCTTTCTTTCTGTAGTGTTTCAAAGACTAGCAAATTCATGATACAAGTGCACCCAGGAGGCACTCAGTAAATGCTAAGTGAGTGAATGAATCAATAGAGGAAGGAACGTTGCTGGTTCCCAGGGAGAAGCGAGGTCAGAGAAAAAAGAACGCTGGATGCGCAAGCCGGGTGATGATTGGCTGGCCCCTGGGATGGGGGGGAGGCCTGGAACGTAGGAGAGAGTTGCTTTAGACAAGGTGGTCGCGGTCCCGCCCGCTTCGACGTGGTGCGTGGAGAGCTACGCTGCCGACTTTGAGGGTCCAAGGAGGGTGGGGCGGCCCCCTGGGCCCCGCCCCGCCCCGCCCCCGGGCGCCGCGGCCACGACCGAAGCGGCGGCCTCGCCGGAGCCTGCGCACTGGGCCCCCAGCGCTGCCAGCGGCTTTGGGCTTTGCTGTTTGGAAGATGGCGGACCGCGCCGGCGCCGGCGCCGGCGCCGGCGGCAGCACATCCTTGAAGGGGCTGCGGAAACGGATGGGTGAGCGGGCCGGCAGCTCCCGGGGGGCTCAGGGTCGCACGGGGGGCGGGCTTCCCGGGGCCCTGGGGACCGCTGGAGCAGCGCGGCGGGCGCCAGGAAACTTTGCTCCGGAGTCGCCCCGCGCCGTCCGGTCCTCCCCTCACCCCCTGGGACGGGATGGGTAGCCGTTTGGGGATTGGGGCGGGAGGGGAAACGGCCGGCCAGCGCCGCCAATGACCCAACTGCCACCAACGGGCGAACCCCGCAGGCGGGGCGCGAGAGAACTAACGGGCGCTGCTGGGGCCGGGGGGGCCTGGAACCCCTGTCCCCGCGGACGCCCCGAGCCCCGCCTGGCGTTGGGGGCGGTGGCCGCCCGCGCAGCCGCCGGAACGGACGCGCCGCTGCCCGGGATGTGCGGGCGCCCGCCCCGAGCCCGCGCGGGGACCGCCCCCGAGGCGGGGCAGCCCTTCCAGGCGCGGAGCGGGGGGGATTCTGCCCGGGGCGCTCGCGCTTTCCTCCACTCCCACGATCGCAACGCTCCTCTTTCCCAAAGGCTTCCCTTCCGCGCCCTCCTGCTCAAGGTCGAGTGAGGAGGGCGCCTTGGGAGTCCGTGGCTTTGAAAGTTGGGGTAAAACTTAGCTCTCTGCGCCTCCTGATTTGCCTGCTGTAGCACATGACTTCGCCAAGATGTCACCTTCCGTGGGACATCTTACAGACCCTAGGCTGAGCTGCACGGGAATCAGCACTTCAGAGTGGTGTCTCCTAAACTGATCCCATCGCCCAAAGCTATTTTCCCCTAAAATTGTTAATTTTGTAAAATTGGGCAGCGCATTGCTTAGCCCAGGAGATTGCCCCACTACCTGAGGGACATAGTATGTATTTCTTGCTTGTGGGAGGTTGCTTTTAGCTTGTTCTCAGGGTAGTTTCCTCCTATATGAGCTTGAATAAAATCATCTTATTGAAATCTTTAGAGATTTTTTCATTTGCAGTTGAAAAATTAGATTGGCTGCAATTGAGAGGCTGTATGTTACTTAAGAATGCTTTGAATCAACTCCCCAAAGAATGTGTCAAAAACCAATACACTTTGATCATTTCATAGGGAGAAAAACTTTTTTTTTCTGTCTCTACCTTGTGACGGTTCACCTGGAGACAGAGTCTGCAATTAATGAAGGTCGTTTTATTGCTTATTGACACCTAAGGCTCTCTGATTTTGGTTTATTTCAGTGGTTTAAATTAACCAGCATTCTGGATAACCCCCAAAAGCATTTGTATTTTGAATGTTGACAAGTATCTTAAAGTTTTGTATGGGACAGCTGCTGGAATCCACAGTGTTTCAAACCAAAAACTTAAAGCCATGCAAAAAAGGCTTAACCCAGAATGCTTCTTGACGTCCCTGCTGCCCATTTCGTGTTAGGAACTGAAAATGTCACCTGTTAGACTTTCACAGAGCACCAGCTTGACTAGAACTGCCCTCACGGTCTCAGCGTTTTCCTGAAGGGGAGAAGGAGTCAATGAAATGTTTTGCCCACTTTGTGGCAATTGCTTCTTTTTATTCTGCTATCTAGGTAACAGTGAGCAGCACTTAATCTATTAATCTGCTCAGTTTCATCTCCTGGGAGCCTGGCTGCAAGAGTTAAAACACTGTTCTGAATAAGTACCTTCCTTAGGCGCACACTGCAATCTACATATATTTATTATATACCTTCATTGTTATGTTTTCTGTGCATGGCGCTGTGCTAAGATTGTAGTGTACCAAAGAAGTACACTTATTTTAACAAAAGGTGTTTTGTATTTTTATACCGAATTGTTGTAAAATAAAAGTTTATGTGACTGTTTCAACCAGAAGAGCATAAGAAATGCCGCTCCTGACTCGTCACCTTTCCCTTGTTTTTCTAAATTCGCAAATCCTTTCTCAGTTTAGAATAAATTATTCAAACAATACGTGCTAACAAATGCAGATAAAGGTACTAAGATTGACAGCCAGATCATCATAGAATTTTAGAGCTGGAGAAACCTAAAGATTATTCAGTCTAGCATCCAGAGGCCCAGCTGTAAAATCCTGGGCAGCTTCTGCAACTTGAATATGTGCTCTAATGGGGAGCTTAGTATTTTTCCAAGTAGCCATTCCATTATAGACAGCTCTAAATGGTGGGAAAGTGTCTCTCATTTTCTTCAAGACACGGTATCTTTGGATTGGGTTTAGGGGTTTTCCAGAACTTTCTCTCAGCCCTTTGACTTTGTTGCTTTTTTAGGCAAAACTCTGTGAATCTGCCTTATTTTTGTGGTTCCCTGATTGCAGATTTCTTTGCTTTCTTCTTTTTTCTTAATGCTTTCTCGCCCTCTCCCTGGCCTAATGACGGGCAAACCGTCATAAGGCCATGAAGAGAGATCCTTGGTATGGGTGGAATGGATCTGCCAGGGACCACGCTACCCCCAACTGCTCTCCTTTGAATGAGGGTGGATCCAGGACAGGGCCAGCAGCTGTGGGAAAGGTCAGCTATTGGGCTGCTGGAAGAGGCTGCCAGGCCCCCCAGCGGGCACTTCGCAGCACTACACCCAGCAGCTCAAGACAGGACCTTGTGGCAATTTCCTCTTTTTCTTCTGTTATCCAAATAACAGTGAGTAACACTAAATCTATAAATCTGCCACAGTTGATTTCATAGTATAATTGTTCTCTGCCACAACCATAGCCCTTTTTCTAATAATGAAACCTTTCAATCATTTTTTGCAATCTACGCCCTTTGCTACCTAATGAAAATAGTAGTTTATGCGATCTAATATTTCTGAGTACAGGAGAAAGGATCTTGGGGAAGAAAGGTCATGGAGAGCTGGGACTACAGATTCAATGTGGAATTCTGAGAGTGATTTCAAGAGCAACAGCCGGGGCAGACAAGATAGAGTTGCTGAAGAAGTATTGGGAAGAGTATTTATCGTGAGATTAGCATTTTGGGGTGATTGTGCTTGGCGCAGCCTTAGGAAGATTATTATTCTTGAACTACTTGTCATGGAGAAGTGTTCTTCCTTCCTTTCTTGCATTTTAGCTTGCCCTAGTGGAGTGGAGCTCTAGTGACACAGATTGGGGGGGTGTGTGTGTTTTGGAGAAGGTGGGGACCGGGAGAGGTAGAAATTTTACACTATGTTGAAGTCAGTAATGAGCTAAAATGCTTTATGTCCCAAAGGAGCCTCAAAATTTCAGTGACTTTTTTTAAAAAAAATCTTCTTTTTTTTTTAAAGATTTTATTTTTCCTTTTTCTCCCCAAAGCCGCCCAATACATACTTGTGTACTTTTAGTTGTGGGTCCTTCTAGTTGGGGCATGTGGGACGCCACCTCAGCAAGGCTTGATGAGCGGTGCCATGTCCGCGCCCAGGATTTGAACTGGTGAAACTCTGGGCCGCTAAAGCAGAGCACGCAAACTTAACCACTTGGCCACGGGGCTGGCCCCCCAAAAATCTCTTAAATGTAAAGCATTCTTTAACTTTGGCATCGTAGTTGGCCCCTGCTTTTGTTCATTTCATTCTGAGGCTTTTATTGGGCTAGATAACCAGGATGATTGAATTTGTAAGTTTTCCCCTCATAGGAGAAGGCTTTTCTTCTTACAATGTCTTACACATTTTCTCTAAACTTAGGCCTTCCGTAGCCATGGCATAGTAGTGTTTTCTTTAAAAAAATGGTAAATACTTTATTTAAAGATTTTTACGTTGCTGTATTTTCAAAGTATATTTTAAAGCAAAACCCATATATTTCATTTATTTATTGTTGAGTCAACTTTGTGCATTTAGACCTTGATTCCTTCTTTGTGATATTTTAAACAGAAGTAAATTTAGAAGTAGCTGAGGTGGGAATAATGAATTAAGTCCTATAAGAGTTAAAGTGGGTTTTGTGCAGTCTGGTTCTTGATAATTATGTAATATTTCAAAGTAAAGTTGCTTCTTAATCTACCAGTGAATCAAGTTCTGGCTTCACCGGGTACTACCTGTGTGACCTGGGAAAGCAGTGTTTAGCTTCAGTTTTCTCATCTGTAAAAAAAAAAAAGGGGGGGGATAATAATAAATAATATCCACTTTATGGAACTGTTATGAGACCTTAATGAGTTAATACAAATGAAAAGAACTTCGTAAGCGGTGAAGTGATACACGTTATATGTTATGGCAGTTTTCAGGAAAGTACCATAAATATAGATTAAGGTTCATAATTCAGTTTTAGTTAGAAACTCTACACATTTTCGTATTTAATCTCCGGGCAAAAGGTAACTTTTAACTTTAATTTGAGATTCAGAATTAGTAAAACAACTACAGAAATACTGTAGTACACTTACTGCAGCTCACTCCTTCTTTCAAATGAATGCTCAGTAAATTCCGTCATTCAGTGGAGTTGAAGAAGATGGCCACTTTGTTAGGGTCAGACATAAAAGCTTTCTCCCATTGCCTGGGCATCTTAAATAATTTTTAGAGCCTGTCCTGTTGGTGAATGTATTTCTTGCCAGTAGGAATTTGGATATAAAGTTCTAAAAATCAGACTTGTTATTATGACCACTTTAACCTTTATATGATTTGGTTCATTATTCCCACTACAGCTACTTATAAGGTTACTTCTGTTTAGTAGAACCTTTAAATCTGGTAAAATTATGCATTTTGAGAGAAATTGACCTTATGGTCAGCTAACTTGTGCCAAAATAATGGACTTTCCTTAGGACTTCTAAGTAGGAAAACCGAATGTGCAAAAACAACTGTTGTTTTCTTTGTGCTCACATAGAAATGTTGTGAGTGGGAGGGGTGTATGTAGGAGGGTTTAATTAATTTATAGACTATATTTAGGAATTTTTCTTAATACACTAGTACTCAAGTTCAGAGGACAATTGGTGGTCCACAAAATTGCCAGTAGTTGAATTATTAAGGAAGCTGAGAAAACTCTAATCTTCAAATTTAGCTAGGTCATGGATTATCTGAGCTGTCAGTTCTCTGCAGTAAAAAAAAGTCCTTTTTTCCTTTTGAAATGGCGAACCTTATGGCAGCAATTGTGATGTCACTGTCAAGGTTACTCTGTAAAATGACTCCTGGCCATCTTTCCTCAGTAACAACTAATGCTCAGAGTCCATTCATTCTATGAGTACAACAGCACCTCTAATCCCTTAATTTTTTTTTTTTGAGGGATATTAGCCCTAAGATAACTACTGCCAATCCTCCTCTTTTTGCTGAAGAAGACTGGCCCTGAGCTAACATCCGTGCCCATCTTCCTCTACTTTTACATGTGGGATGCCTACCACAGCATGGCTTTTGCCAAGCGGTGCCATGTCCTCACCTGGGATCCGAACTGGCGAACCCCAGGCCGCCGAGAAGCGGAACGTGCAAACTTGACCGCTGCACCACCGGGCTGGCCCCAATCCCTTAATTATTTTACTTACCCATCTTTAACTGATATGTTTTTCTTGAGATATAGAAACCAGAATTGTATGCGGTATCGCAGGGGCGTATTTCCTGTGCTTTTATACAAGGGTAGAAGACAGTTTTCAGTGTTATTCTTCAGATCCTTCCTGAAGATGCCCAGCATTGTGGGGCTTTTTAGATACAGCCATACTTGGAATTAAAGGGTTCAGGGAATCCCCTATAATAACTCGTATGTGTATCATCCTGGAATTTTAGTTTTTCTTACTTTCTCTCAACTTGCGTTCCCCTAAACTTATATTTAAATCTTATTGAAGTTTATTTACCACTTTTCTGCCTTGTTTACACAAGACGTGTAAATTTATATTGTATAATTTATGCTTGTTTGCTTGACGTTTTTCTCCCCACAATAATCCCCTGTCATTGGAAATTCCTTGAGTGGTTTTCCACCTTCACTGTGCATCCGAATAGAGCTTTTAGCAACTGCAAAAGGCCTGGGCCCCACCCTCGGAGAGTGGGGGCAGGGAGGGGCAGGCATTGCTAATTTTTTTGAAGCGATTTAGGCGCCTCTAGTCTGCATCCGAGATAGAAAGCCCCTGGGCTAGGTAATTTATGAATGTACTCCTTAATATTGGGCCCAAGCTCTGGATGTCACTGTTGACACTTTTGCTTCCAAATTCAGATCCATAACTCCAAATCTTTTCTAAATTCCCAGTTTGTGGCGAAACATTTTTTCCAATTCCTTGCCAGCTCAGTTTTTCTTGTACTTGGTGTAATGTCTTGTCTGAGGCATTTTTGAAGCTATTAATCATTAGCTCCTACTCATCTACAAACTTGTGCTGCTACTCCCACTAAGGACTCTTAATGTCCACAGATATGCTGGAACATCCACAGTAAACACTTTTCTTTGTCAAATTATTACTGAACATAGTAGATACTCAGTATGTCTTTGTTGTTGACCCAGATTAATCTGTCATGATTTTGCCTTATAGCAGAGATGCTGTCCTTTATCATCAAAGATACATTGTATATTGCCGCCCCCTGTATTAGCTGTTTACATTCTTAATATTGTATACCTTTTCTTTATCTCCCTGTATTTTAGTTGCTGCTGCTCACGCCATTGCTGAAGAAAGACGGAATCAGAGTGGCCTCAGCTCTCTTCCGTCCCAATCCTCAAATATAAGATCAACATTTAAACCAGGTATAACTTCTAGAATGTGTTGATAGATGTCAAAGTGTCATATTATTAAAATTTGATATCCTATTAATATCTAACTCTATTCTCTTTTTTTCAGTAATAGATGGATCTGTGCTTAAAAATGATGTAAAACAAAGGTTAGCGAAAGAACGCAGGGAAGAGAAGAAAAGACAAGATGGTATATTTTAGACTTTTTAAAAAAATCAAAATGAATGAATTTTATGTTAAGGTTATATATTTCCCAAGTGGTTTTACTTACTTTTCCTAATCTGTTTATATGATAGATTATACTTTTTATAGTATGTATTATATTGGATTAAATGCGATACTAAATCAGGTAAAGATGGCCTGTGAAAAATATTTGATTAAATTGTTTAAGTTTTGAAGCAGTAGTTTCTGTTAGCTTTAATTTTCTGAAAATTAAGGTATGAAAACTTCTTGAACATTTGTGGAAACGAGCAGAATGGGCTTTCAGTAAAAATGATTCTAAAAATGGCAACGACAGATGCAGTATCTTTCACTGACTGCTGTGTTTCTCTAGGATAACTTTGTATCAATTAGGATCTAAAAGAAGAATCTCTCTACACCTGGAGAGAATGCTTTTACAACCATGCATTGTTCTCCTCTGGGCTTCTGAATCCAGTCAGAGAACTGGTGCTGAACCTCATTCAAATGGAAAATCACGGTCTTTGTTTTGGCGAGGAGCTGGTTCTTCCTGTAGCTCTTTAGGAGAGCATTTTACAACTGCATAGATGCTCTCCAGGCTTTAGTGAGGGGCCATCTGAATACAGAAAAACTTCCTGCTGTTCGGTAATGTGGTATGGAACGAAGCTCAGGAATGTAAAACGGGCATGCCTAATAATGGTCTGTATGGATGAGGCCTTTGAAAGAAGTTTCCTAGTAGAAGGGAAAAAAGAAGATAGATTCTGCCCATGTGGTCTTTTAAATTCTTTAATGTACAGCGTGTTAACCTGGTGAGGTTTGACTTCACCTCAGATCGACAGAAACATCACATGAGAGAAAATATTTCTTCTTAATTTGGAATTTTAGTTCAGACAGAATGAGAGACATCTATGCCAATTCAGTTCTCGAGTTAAATGAACACCCAGTGAAAATGATTCTGTGGTGGCCATCTCTTCACTTATATAATAAGTCTTTAGTTATTAGCACAGGTTATATTATTTTTAAGAAAGAGAATGAGCTGTGTCAACTTTTTCCTTCTCTGTGTGTAATGTGGAAAACTTAAATATTTCCTTGGCTCTCACACCTTGTATGTGGAATATTTCAGCTAATAAAGAAATACAACTACTTGAAAAAGAAAGAAAGTCCAAGATCTACTATGAAAAACAGATGGAAGAAAAGCAACGAAAGCTGAGAGAACAAAAAGAAAAGGATGAACAGCGGAGAGTATCTGCAGAAGAAAAAAGAAAACAAAAATTGGAGGAAGAAAGGGTATCTATTTTTCTAGCCTCTTAATCAGATGATACAATACTGCCTGGGTCTAGAATACTTTTTTCTTAGCCCTTGTCTGCCTTTGCTAGTCCAACCTGTGGAAAGGGGACCGAATCCCAATTCTTCCTTTCTTCCCTCCCACATCCGAGGCTCTTGGCCCTGTCCTCATCAGATCCCTGAGTGTAGACTCGGCAGCTGAGGTGAAGAGAAGCCTTGCACATCCAAGAAGAGAGCCCTCTCTACCTTCAGGACTTGGCACACAAGGTGCCTGTGGCCTGGGGTTTCCTCCGAGTGGCTCTCTATCCTACCAAAAAGCCTTAGGTGTTGTCCCATTGCCTGGAATTCTCCCAGCTGCGTCAGGCCCTCTGTGATAGGCTCCCATCTGCCTGGCTTACTTCCCACGACTCCTCTAACTGCTGACTGACTCCCACCCTACCCAATCCGAGCTCTCACTCTCCCTGACCTCATTCCCTGGCTGCTCCTCGTGTGTGCTGGCTCTCTCCTCTCCCTCTTGTTCCTCACCTTCACTTTCTTTCTCTGTTTTGTGGCCCTGCCGCTCTCTTTTCCTTTCCAGACTCTTTTTTGGTGTCTTTGGCACTCTGTGGTAGGCTCTCTCTTTCCCTTCTGTCCCTCTTCAGTCAGTTTGTCTTTTTTTGTTTATGCTTGGGCATCTGGCTCCCTGTCACATTCTGTATGATTCTCTCTGGCAGCTCTGTAGGTCATTCCACTGCTTCATCCTCAGTGTCCTTGACTCCTTCTTCTGAAATTGGCATGTTCTCTGTGACACCATTCTCTTTCCCACAGGCATTCTCTCTTTTTCTGTATTTCTGTGACTCTCAAGTGTCCATAAATGTCTTATTCTGTCTTCTGGTTCTTTCTGACTCTGACTTTTTCCTACCTGAGGCGCCTCACTGTTCTTTCTGCTTTCTTTGTCTTAGCTTCTCTCTGTTTCCCTCTCCCCATCTTTGGACTTTCTGCCTTTTGTTCTCTCAGTGTGTGTGTTTTAATCTGCCTCTCTTTTTTTCTGTTTCTCTCATTTTTAAATTTCTTTTTCTCTCCTTTTCTCTTTTCTTCCATTTCTCCCCATGAGCCGCCTTCTCTGCATCTTTCTCTGTGGTGCTCACTTTTCCTCCTTACTTGTGCACACAGTTGCTCTTGAGCGTGCCCCAGCCCCAGCCCCTGCATCCATCTGAGGCTCTTCCAGTTCTTTCCCGTCCATGGTCCACTACCACTTTCTGTCTTTCTGAGCCTTTTGCTGTGGTTGTTTATGCTCTTTCACATTGAGTATTTGATGGACTCTCATTCAGAATTTCGATCACTCTCTGTCTTCCTCTGTGAAACATTTTCTTAATTTACTTATCTGTGGTAAAGAGAATGAAGACCAGAGAGAGAGAATGCGCTAAGACAGAGAACCAGAGAAAGTAAAATAGAAAACTTATGTGTGCAGAGTGGGGGAGGGTCCCTGGTGGAGAGAGGCAGTTCCAGGGACTGAGGGAAAAAAAGCGCATCTTAGAGAAAGAGGAACCTGAAAGGGCGAACGCAGACAAAAGAAGAGAATGTAACAAAATGACAGTGCAGACCCAAGGGGAACCAGAGACGTGGTGGGGGAAGAGGCAGAAAGACAAGGAGAGAGGGCAAGAGGGAATCAACCCCAGAGGGTTCGTGTAGGGGAGCCCCAGGCGGAGCAGGGATCAGGGACACTGTGAGTAGGCTGCGCGTAGGAAAAAAGAATAATTCCATAGAGCAGGGAAAAAACCCAAACTCGGGTGCGGAGGAGGGGCAAGTGTGGACAGGAGATGCATTGAGCCAGGACAGTGGCTTACATATGAGCCGCAGGAAGGAGCCTGACAGCACAGAGGGTCCAGTGCATTGGGAAATTCTTATGAATCTGAAATGCTTTAATAAGACCAGGTGAACATCTGTTTTTAGTCCTTATTATGCTTTCTGGGTTTATAAGTAATTTAGAACAACTTACTTTCTGTTAGAAAATATACTTTTAAAATATTGCCATTAGAGAACATTTTATTTTAAGGATTGCAGTTGCTTTCCTCCTCAGAGGATGTGGATGACTCTCCACCTTTCCAGTATGTTTACCCGGTATGTTTGCCCTCAGAGAAATGGGGGGGGACACTGTAAGGGCGATGTTGCTATGGAACGGTTGTCAGGAAAGACTGGAAAACCTTCTGGCCTTGAAGTTGATTTACTTAGCTGATAGAGTCCGTGGTTTGTTGCCGCACAGGGCTGAGAAATGCCTTCAAAAGGAAAACTGCCGCTCATTTCTCTGCAGTGGAGTTGTTTTGCCACTGTGGCATTGACATTTGTATAGCTGTCATCATGAGCAGTTTAAATTGAAGTTAGTCCGAGACAAACAGATCGATTATCTTTCTTAAAACTTTATCAGTTGACACCAGAATTCCAGATGCTACATTGTGGGTATAATAGGTTACTCTGGCATAGATTTCAGTTATATGTATGTTCGTTGATCTTTTTCCTGCCTCATTCTGCAAAGAATTTAAGGTGTATTTTAAAAAACACATACCAGAACCAGATGATAAGATAAATGGTTGAGGGAATCAAGCAGAGGGGAAAATTAAAGTAGGAAGATAATAAAATATAAGGTATGATTAGCATACACAAAGTGTACCACTGAGTCTTTGAATAGTTGCTAGAAATAGGCTGCAGATTTGGTCCTAAATTTCCTAATGAGATAAGCAAAGAGGGGAGCCTCATGGTCAGTTCCTCGATTCAGGTCCGTAAGATAAAACCTGGGTTATTCAGGAGAAGCGCTGATAGTGATTGCTACCTGAGACATGGCTCCAATTCTTTTAAAATTTTACCAGGTACAAAAAAAATTTTGCCTGATACAAAAATATGGTGATGGGGTGGTTTTATTACCCACAGATCAAAATTATACTAACCAATGTAATGAATGTGTGATAATTTGTTGCCATTTATTTTAAATAGGAGAAATTCAAAGCTGTTCTTTATCGTACATTGGAACGCAGCAACCGAGTGGATAATCGTCAAAAAAGATGGTCGTGGGAAGGCTCTATGACGATGAACTCTGAGAGTAAAACTGGTAATCAATGCAACTGTTAAACTTCAAGTTCACTCATGTTCATATTTAAATATTGACTGTTAGTATAAGGTTGCATTTACGACAAGGTTTTGAGTTTTGTCCCTTAAATGAAAATGCTGCCATGTATTCTTTGCATGCACAGTCAGTTGACATTTACATTTGTGTCATGTGAGATTGCAGAAGAAACAAGTGACATTTTATAATTTTTGCTTGAGGAAGATTAGCCCTGAGCTATCATCCCATTGCCAGTCTTCCTCCATTTTGTATGTGGGTCGCCAACACAACATAGCTGACGAGAGGTCTAGGTCTGCGCCCAGGATGGGAACCTGCAAACCTGGGCCGCCAAAGTGGAGCACCTGTGCTTAACCGCTAGGCCGCAGGGCTGGCCCCTATAATTTTATTTTATCCAATATATCCAAAAATCTTACCGTTTAAACTTGTAATCAGTATAAAAATTGTTAATAATTAATTAATAAGCTTTACACAGATTATTTATCCAGTATATCCAAAATCTTACCATTTAAACTTATCAGTATAAAAATGATTAACAATTAGTAAGCTTTACACAGCTTTATCCAATGCATATTTTAAAAATAAATTGCCTGCCTTGTTTACTATGCATGTACTGTAAATTTTCCTGTGTGTGAACGTAATTCTACACAATTTCATACAACATAAGTGGAATTTATATGGTTTGTAAGACAGGACTGATAATGAACATTGTGTACCTAATTACTGCACATTTACATGCCATAGAACTACATCGCAGACTCATCGTGTTTCAGCTAATGATGCTTTCTTTAAATACAAGCACAGTAAATACTGTATTTTTTCTCAGCCCATAAGTGTTCTGCATCTACTGAAAAACTTGAACAGGAGGCTTCCGGTGTACACAAACAAATGTCCACGTCATCTGCAGGTCTTCAAAACTCTGTTGCCAAGAGTAAGTAGTTATTTCATGTATTCTACTGAATTTAAAACCAGTGAAATCAATTCTTACTATGGATTTTTACAATATCATTTATTTAGATTGTAGAACATTGAGATTTATTTCAGAAGAGCACCACATTGTTTTACAGTAGGTAGAAATGGTCGTTACTATTTTGTATTTTCATCAGTATAAATCCATGTTTGGTGATTTGTGTATTGATCGTATCAGATGGGTTTGTTAGGCTCAGGTAGCCCAAACTGAAACATTTTGACCAGAAGATGTTACCATTAAGTGGCACAATAATTTATTTTAAAATTAATCCATATTCTGTATAACCTATAAATGAAATCATTTTCTTTAGGGACTAGTTAGGCTAGTCATTAAGTTTCATGAATATTACCTAATTTAAGGAAAATAAAAGCATCATATAGCAGTGGACAGGTTGATCTGCTTCTCATGTATCATATTTGTTATTCACAACAACCTTGTAAAGTTGATGGGCAAGTATACTTATCTTCCTGGTTTTATAGTTAAGACCCCAAGGAATTCAATGATTTCCGTTCTACCATGCTTTTTTGATTTATATTTTGGTCATTTGCTAGATGGATTATGATATTTAAATGATAACATTTCACTAATAAGCACATGCTTTTCCCCAAAGCAAATAAAGTGATAACAGTGTTTAATGAGAGAAGCTCCACTTTTTAGAACTCTTTGTAGTGGTGATGTGACGTTCTTTAAAGTAAAATGAAGTTATCTATTATGGGTACTTCAAATACCTTTTCCTCCTGGTGTTTGCCCTTGTAATGAGTGTTCCTTATTTGAAAAGTCTTGCCCTGAGTGTGTGTCGATGCCCATTTCTCACTTGTAGCACATGGTGCTTCTCACTGATAGTTTTAATGAATTAGGCAACCATACTCATCAGTCAAAAAGATTTTTTTTTTCTTTCCAGAGGAAAAAATAGAGATTTTCACAGGAAAAAGACATGGCAAACATATTCCACATCATTCCCTCAAACTTAAACATTAATAAAGAAGAAATAGTACTTTTGGTGCCTTGTGAATTGGAAAAAAAACATAATTATAGTCTGAATTTAAAAATGTTTCTTTTGTATTATTTAGGGAACTTGACATTTTTTTTGAGCAATCTGATTGCTATAAAATTCCATTACAGCAAAAGATCCTGGATCTCATTTAAAGTATAATTGCAGCAGTGGTTAACTTAGTGTGAAGGATTTCCATTTTTGTCTAAACGTTATAGCTTTCCTATGTTAAAGGATTTTTGTTTTGTTCATACTCACATTCTGTGTCACTTGTACTTTCAGGACTCTTAGAGTTTCCAACGCTGAGCTTCAGAGATATTTTGTTGTGTGTCAGTCTGGGTGCATCCCATTTTCTCTTCTAAAGGTCTAATAAAAGTTGATCTGCTTACCCCCGCCGCCCCCCAGTATGCTTTCCGCAAGCACTTTTATATATAGCCTGGGTTCATTCACAGATTCATGTGGGAAGATTTTTCTCTAGCACTTTGCTTGACATATGGTAAAATTAATTATTCACCAACTCAACCCTTTAGAAAAATGAGATAACATTCATGGCAATGTCATGTTTATATACTTTCATTTTAATATACCTTGATTGTTTTGCAAGCATTGACTATGTTTTCCTATCTTTGCTTTGAGGAATTAGCACAGATTTCTTCCACAGACATTACATTTGTAATATAATGAGCAAACACTAGTATGCTTTCGTTAATATGTCTACTTGTCGTATTAGTTAGACATGTAAAGAGAATGGACAGGTGATGACTCTCGCGGTAGTAATTAGTAAAATTGCACTGAAGGAGCAGTCCCAAGAAACTTTTTAGATGATTTCTTTACTGGTTTTTAATACAAGAAGGTTTGTGTGGAAGATACTTTGTGAAATAACTTGCTTATATTGCACACTCTGAAATGATGAATACTGTAATTAATGATTCCAGGGAAAATTAAATCAATGTTGGCAGTGGCTTACCTTTGTTAAATCCCTTCAATAGCCCTGTTTTAAATCTTCGCTGATTCAAATCTATTATTCTTCTGCTCATTGCTGACTCATAATAACCACTCACACTATTTTGTCATTTCTTGCAGTTACGATAATAAAGGATATGGGATAGAATCACGTGATTGAATTGAATACACCTCTGTGGTTCATGCTGCTCAATTACATTAGCAATTTGAGAATTTTCAAATGATGCTGTGTTGTCCATATGTACTTTAATTTACAGATGCCCGGAGGAGAAGTTATTTTTTAAACAGACATTCCTCAGTATTCTGAATCAGTGAAATGGAAAAGTGTCTACAGAAAACAGATTATTTTCCCTTATGAATAGTTTGAGTTGCTAAAATTGTGACATCTATACCAAATGTTAATGACCATTTTTGTTTAAAAAATACTAGTGACAAATAAAGTATAAATCACTTTAGTAATCGATGTCATGGATCAAAAGTTGTATATTTCTAATTTGGGAACTTGGGTGTTGTCAGATAGTATCAGACATTTTTCCTCTTAGTTTTTACCGTATTCTAAATAATTTTATTTCATTTCAGATAACTTATTTAAAGAGTGAACTAGTTTTTAAGTTTGGGGACTTGGAATCTCTATATAATATTTGAAATGTAAATAAATTCTTACAAGCAAGAGTAGAGAAGATTAAAAAATGTTTGTAAAAAGGAGTGGCTTACTCCTGAAATAATATATTTAAACAGTTTGTAAAAAATATTTCTTTGCCCTTGATCTCCAGAAAAAACAGAAAAGAGAAGAAGCTCGTCTTTGAATAGAAGATATAGCAAACTAAATTCATCTACGGAAACAGAACAAGTAGAAGAAAAACCAGTTGGTTAGTTATTTCTGAGTACCAATCTTAAATAGTGGTTTGAAAGAGATGTATTTATGTTGACATTCAGTTGCTTGAAAAGTCATTCCTAAAATTGGAAGCCAAAATAATCCCGTTTAACTAAAAAATGTACTTTGGTGCCATGCTTATTTGGCTGAAGCCAGAAGAGTCTGTCTTTAAATGAAATAGATCGTTGTGCCATCATCTGAGCAAGGAAGGAGTCTGTAATGAAACTGAGCAACTAGATCACAGAATGTTGGTGTAGATTTGTACTGGAGGGCTCGATGCCCTTCAAATGTTGCATCAGTTTGCGTTTAGAAGTTCTAAATTACTGGCCACATTTTGAGCTTTGAAGCTTTGCTCTGTTGCTTCATAGTGTTACCTACATCTCTCCCTTGTGCATATTTTCCCTGCTGATTATTGCATGCCAAATTTCATACTTATCACCAGAGTACTTTAGTTTGTAACACCTTCACACCTAACTCTTCCCTGTCAAACGTGATTGTTGCTTTTTGTTTCATACTGAACCATTCATTTACAGAAGATTCTCCACTTAATTGATTCATGTCAAATCCTATTATAACGGATGTCATTGTCACAGGGAGCTTTCTGAACATAAAAATTTATTGGAGCAAGATATTTTTTAATATATTCAAATTTTGTGTACTTTGGATATAACTATATATTTTTTTGTTGTTGAGGAAGATTCACTCTGAGCTAACGTCTGTTGCTAATCTTCCTCTTTTTTGCTTGAGGAAGATTGTCACAGAGCCAGCGTCTGTGCCAGTCTGCCTCCATTTTGTATGTGGGTTGCCGCCACAGCATGGCTTGATGAGTGTAGGTCCACACCCAGTATCCAAACCTGTGAACCCGGGCCGCTGAAACAGAGCACACCAAACTTAACCATGCTGTGGAGCCGGCCCCTGGAGCAAGATACTTATAACAAGATTCACTTTGAACAAAAGAATTCAGTCAGTCCCTTGCAGCTTTTGGCAATGGCCTTGACCAGTACGACTGTCAGTGGCAGATATCTGTAGGAATCCATGTCAAAGTTGTTTTGTCATGTGCAGCTTTTTCTCCATATGAGAGTTCCTCCGCAGAGTCTCCATACATTGGGTGTGGTTCTGTTAAGTGTATCGCCTAGACTCCTTCACTGGGGTTATTTGGGATGCTGGAGTCGTCGCCCCTTTGTTCAGCTCCTCTCTTCCCTGACGGTGCCGTTCCATCAGGTGGCAGTGTTCAGTCCTATTAAGTGTGTGTTGGTTTCATTGCCTCTACTTTTAGGCTAGGAGAATTATTTGCAGCAGTTCACATTGCTCTTTCTTGCTTTGAGTTTATTTGTGAGACTTCAAATTGAATCCTTTTTGTTTGTTCTCGTTATTTAGCTCGTCAACTGTACACCAATGTTCGGGAGAATAATTTAATCACTCGCCTGCTTGCGCCCACAAAAGCTTCAATAGCCAGGAGCAGAAGTGCTGCTTCATTATCAGTCCCTGGAAGAGATACTCCAGGTAACAGGCATAGGGTAGAAAGCCTGGAAGGGCTAGTGTTTGCACTTAAAAAGTAGATTGCATCACTTAATTTATTGTGGTAAGGCGTAAAAAGAATTCGAATCAATAGTTTCCAAATGAGTGATTCCACCCAACATTTTATGTTGTATATTTAATAACTTCCAGCATGGTAGAGTAGTTATCTGGTAATAGGTAATTTATAGGATAAGGGAGGTAATAATGGCTGTTGTTGAATTTTAAAGCTCCGTGGATTTCTTGACCTGTGCTAAAATGTGGCACAGTACTGTAAAAAGTACTGGATTTTAAGAATATAGAAAAACCTCAATGATTAGGGAGAAAGCTTCCTACTGCACCCTCCTTTTTTCCCTAAAATATGGAAGGATAACACTGAACCGCTCTTAGGCTTTTAATTAAGAATGCAAAGATTGTTAGTAAAGTAAAGCAAATCTTCAGGGTTATAGACTGTTAGACACGCCTGGGGACAGTAAGAAGTCGTCAGTAATGGAGAGCTCTAATAATGCATTGTTCCCATCATTTTTTTCTTTTTTTCTCTCCACTTTTTCCTTTACAGAATATATCTACCCCCTTGACTTGTTTTTCTGTCAATAGTCATATAATTAGTAAAATAAATCGAAATGCTCTCACAGACTTTCTCATGGGCAGCCTTACTTTTTTTGGTTCAAATTCCTGACTTTGTTTATGCCCACTTATATGTATGTCAGATTATTTTCTGCCAGTCTCCCCCTAATCTGTTGTAAGATATTTCTAATTACTTTCATTTTGGCTTAATATATTACTCCCTTCAAAGAACTCAATATTTTGTCAGAAATTTCTATAAGTAATGGAAATGTAGTTATTATACTTAATATATTTCTTGTAGCACAAATTGTTGGTGTGAAATAATGTTGAGGCACATGCAGATATGTAAGTAAAATGCTTTCTCCACCAAAGCAAGGGACTACAAAATAACATTTAATTTAGTCAGATTTTTTTATCCATAGGTAGTCAATCTTTGGTAATTTGTTCTATTTTAGTTATTTGATGAGATCATGTAAAATTTACCACTCATATCTAAAGATGAGGTGACAGATAAATTTACCAAGTCTTAAGAAAGCCACCACCAGTTACCTTTTTAAAAATGTTTACTTTATTATACAAGCAATAAATATTTAGTGTAAAACATTTTAAATATAATCTCCTATTATCCCAATACTCACTAATAACTGAATATTTCTCTTTGTGTTTATATACTTTTTTCACAAAATGGGGTCAAAACCTGCTTTTGTTTAAATTCAATATATACCATTTTCTATGCCCCAAAATTACATATTCTTTCTCTTAATGACTGCCTTAGTGTAGTCCAAATTTACTGTTGAATATTTGAATTAAATTTTCAATTGTTTCAATATTATAAACAGTGCTGTAATAAGTAACCTTGTACATACATTTTCATTTATTTATCTCATTTTTCCCCAAGGGTAAACCTAGAAGTGAGATTGTTGAAACAAAGAGTATGTACTTTTTAAAATGGCTTTTTAATGCATTATTGCCCAAATGCCCCCCAGGAAGCATGTATAAATCCACACTCCCCCCAGCAGTGTATGAGGTTGCCTGGTTCCCAACACTGGTATTAGCTCTTTCTTCCATCTTAGCTGGTACTGAATATTATCATTTTTGTCCATTTATCAGGCAACAATATTCGGATTGTTAAAACTGGAAGAAACTTTGGAGATCCAGCTCATTCTGATTAAGATTGCAATTTTTAGTATGGGTGAGAAGATGCTCGCTCTTACATTGTATTCTAAAGCAATCATGTAGAGTGTCTTCTGTAATCATCTATAATGATAAAATCTCTGGCCTTCATGAAGTTGTTTAGATTACTTTCAAAAAGTGTTAAATATCTTGTAATTTTTCATAAAAATCATTCTGAACTATAGTGTGATTAAAATAGAAATGGCTGATTGCAAACATCAACTTTGGAGAAGCATCTTATTTTTATCTGTAGTGGACTGTTGCCTTCACAACGCCTCCCAATTGGTGCTGGTGCTTTTGAATACCAGCTTTGGGATGCTTCTGTCCTCTGTCTGATTCAGTTCACTAAACACTTCTGTGTTGTGTGTAATCCCTGTGATTTCCTAATAATCTCTCTTCTCTTCCTGTTCTTATACATGGTACGTTTCTGTCTTGTCTGCTTTCTAACTGTATGGAATTTTACTCTCTGTCCTCATTTACTCACAGGCATCCACAGTACTTTGATCCAGTATGTAAATGTGCCCTTGCATATCCATGGCAGTGATGAATTGAGGAAGACCAGAGTGCTTCGCAAGTCAACATGGGCAGTGCTTCCTCAGCAGAAAGTAGAAACACCCTCTGAGGTGAGCCTGGAAGCACCTCCTGGGGCAAACATGGAAGTGGCCCCCAAGGCAAGCTTGGAAGCGGCCCCTAAGGCGAGTGGGGAGACGCCCCCCGAGACGAGCGTTGAAGCTCCCCCCAAGGAGAGCACGGAAGCAACTGCCGAGGCAAGGGGTGAATTACCCCTCCAGGCAAGTGTGGAAGCAGCTCCAGAGGCAAGTGTGGAAGCGGCCCCCGAGGCCAGTGTGGAAGTGGCCCCTGAGAGCATGGAATCACCTGAGGTGAGCATGGAATCACCCAAAGCGAGCGTGGAATCACCCAAAGCGAGCGTGGAATCACCCAAAGCGAGCGTGGAATCACCTGAGTTGAGTGTGGATTCATCCCTTGAGGCGAGCGTGAATCCATCCCCCGAGGTGAGCATGGACTCGTCCCTCGAGGCGAGCATGGAGATGTCATCTGAGGCGAGCGTGGAAGTGTCCCCCAAGGCGAGCGTGGAAGCCCTCCCCAAGGCGAGCGTGGAAGCGTCATCTGAGGCGAGCGTGGGAGCGTCCCCCAAGGCGAGCGTGGAAGCGTCATCTGAGGCGAGCATGGGGGCGTCCCCTGAGGATAGTGTGGCAGCCTTCCCCAAGGCGAGTGTGGAAGCGCCCCCTGAGGCA